>NW_022162602.1:0-4957 GCF_008728515.1 Papio anubis | reverse complement strand
TTTTTTGAAACTGAGTCTCACTCTATTGACCAGACTGGAGTGCAGTGGTGTGTTCCTGACTCACTGCAACCTCCACCTCCCAGGAATCAAGCAATTCTCATGCCTCAGCCTCCTGAGTAGCTGGGATTACAGGCATGCACCACCATGCCCAGCTGATTTTTGTATTTTTTTAAGTAGAGACGAGGTTTCACCATGTTGGCCAGGTTGCTCTCGAACTCCTGACCTCAAGTGATCTGCCCACTTTGGTCTCCCAAAGTGCTGGGATTACAGGCATCACCCACCGTGTCCTGCCAGCAAAGTCTTCTTATATATTCCCTTATGACAAAACAACAGAAGTGGAATAGTAAAGGGCCATAGCCTCAATCAAATGAGGAAATCCTAATGGGAACCAGGAATGAGGGATTGAACACTCTTCACATAAAATATTAATTATTTTAAAACAAACAGCTGTTGTTCTGTCAACAGCTGACTTTGAGTCCTTGATTGATCTCTCAGACCCCTGAATACTTTGATTGGACAGTTGACCTTATCACATTGTTAGGGTAAGTGCTATACAAAGGCACCTTCAGACCCTCCATTGCACATGGGTGGCACCTATTAGCCCCTTGCCTGTGTGTGTTCTGGAGGTGCCACTAAACTTGGGGGCAGCATCAGGAGACACACTTGAAAAAACCCTTTTTACTCAGATTAAATTATTAACTAACTTTCAATTTCCTTTAACTTATTAGAGACATCTCTACCTGTAAATAGGTACAGATTAAGCTTTCTAGTCAACAGCTGTCATTCTGTCATATCATCAGATACCCGGGGCTGCCGCTCCTTGAAGCGTCCACAGAATCACAGCATTTTCCAGTATTGAAAGACCTGAAAGATCGCAGTGCCTTCATGTCAACTGTGAGACATGAAGTAATTTTCCCAAATCTACAACATTAAGATATGGTGCAATAAGGACCAGATTAAAGGTCTCCTGATTTGCAACCATGTTCCCTCCATCTCCTTTACTCCTAAACACACTCACACACTCACTCCTGCAAATACTTCTGTTGTCAAGTGGGAAATGAATGCTCTTACAAGGCTCAAACTTGTGAACACATCACTGACCAGCACAGAGCTGGCTAAAAATAGCGCCCCAATTAAAGTGTTTTACACGCAACTGCTTCAAATCTTTCAGGTACTAAATTAAAACAATCCTTTAAAGAAGGAAATTCTGTTTCAGAAGAGGACCTTCATACTGAATCTCTGACCAGCGACTGATGATGCTATTGAACTCAGATGCTGATTGGTTCTCCAATACGAGATTACCCAATCCAGGAGCAAGGAAATCAGTAAGTTCCTCCCTATAATTTGGAATGTGGGTGGAGGGGGGTCATAGTTCTCCCTGAGTGAGACTTGTCTGCTCCTCTGGCCCCTGGTCCTGTCCTGTTCTCCAGCATGGTGTGTCTGAAGCTCCCTGGAGGCTCCTGCATGGCAGCTCTCACAGTGACACTGATGGTGCTGAGCTCCCCACTGGCTTTGGCTGGGGACACCCGACGTAAGTGCACATTGCGGGTGCTGAACTACTATTGGGTGGGGAAAATAGGGAGTTTTGTTAACATTGTCCCAGACCATGTCCCTTAAGAAATTGTGATGTTTTCTTCAGAGATTGTCCATCTTTATCACGGGATCTCAAATTATTTCCTCCACAAAAGGAGCTTGGCTACTTGCCCTCTCCATGAGACTGTGTAAGGGGCCTCCATACAGGCCATTTCTTCTCACATCTCCACCAATAAAACCTTTGCATCACATGTCCTCAGGGTCCTTAGAGGATTTAAAAATAAAGATGCTAAAATAAATTCCCCATACAGCACTTCCCTTTATTATGTTGACTTATGTCAGACAAAAGGAGGTTTTTACTGAAAATTTTGTGGGAGTCAAGGGAATTCAAAGGGTCTCTCCTAGACGATCCTGGGTTATGTCCTCCACAGGACCTGTGGTGTTGGCCCCTCTTCCTCATATGTGAGGATGGACCCAGTGGCCTCCCCATTATCTCCTTTCTTTTTTTTCTGAACTCCAATGTTTATAAAGCCTGTATCCCTGTAGCGTATGTAGGTTCTCTGACAGAAGTTATACTTAGTGCTCTTTCTTTCTGATGGGGAAAAATCCCTGGAACTGAAGCTGAGATCTTTAGTACTTGGAGTCACCTTGCAGATACAGAGCATTTATGAGGTATTCTTTGGTGCCTAAAGAACTTAAGGCATCCTCTGGAAAACTGGCCCAGGTTAGTGTTTATTATGAATCTTTTTAACCTTTCTATACTTGTTTCTCCTACATCTCCTACATGCTCTAATTAGACATGACAGAAGAGATTTAACTAACATAGTATAAATTATATGAAATTCTGTTTTTGTAAGTAAAAAATAATCAAATATCAGAAATTTAATAATGTTCAAACTATATACTCTATGTGAGGTTACCAAGACAATGTGGAAATTGTTCACATCTCATAGGGCTGAAAGTCAATGAGCAAGTCCTGGGAACTCATTGTCTTACTGGTGTCTTGTCCTAAATTTCATAGGTTCACTCATGATGCCCTCAGCTTTCCTTAATTAGCCATGTCTGCTTACCTCTTCCTCCGGTTTCTCTCTATTTTTCCCCAGCTATGTTGTCATCATTTCCAGAAATCTCTAAAGCTTGCACAGATCTGTAGCACTATGAGATCCATTGAAAGAGATAATTTTTTTCTTTTTGAGATAGGGCCTGGCTCTGTCACCCAGGCTGAAGCTCAGTGGTGCGATCGAGGCTCACTGCAACCTCTGCCTCCCACACTCAAGCAATCCTCCCTCCTCAGGCTCCACAGTAGCTGGGAACACAGGCAGGCAACCACGCCCAGCTAATTTTTGTAATTTTGGTAGAGGTGAGATTTTGCCCCATGTTGGTCAGGCTGGTCTTAAACTGCCAGACTCAAGTAATCCTCCTGCCTTGGCCTCCCAACGTGCTAGGATTATAGATGTCAGCCACTGTGCCCAGGCAAAAAGAGATGACTCTTAATAAAAAAATTTCCTTTTTCTTAAATCACTGTTTCTTTATCTGTGAATTCTTCTTCCAACTAGAAGAAGGAGAAAGAAGAAGTTTGCCTGTATTTCTCACCGGGAGGAGAAGTGGTCTAGTGTGACATCAAAATGAAAGAGTGCTGGAGCTTGAGCCCCTTCTTGCTTTCCAGGATGCCCACGGTGATCAGTTCCCATACCCTGGTTTATTCATGGAAACCACGCTTCTTTTTCTCAGCAGCTACTGTATACTGGGCTCCATTCTAGGTTCAAATCATTCTATTTGGTTAAGATAGAGAGGGTCCCTACTCTCATGGAAGTTACACAAGCGTAGAGGAGACAGACACTAACCCAATAAGCATTTAACAAAGAAGAAATGTTAGAGAGTGATAGTGCACTAAAGAAAAGACATCAGGTTTGTGGAAAGGGAGAAATGGATTCACCTACTTTAGTCCGAATGTTTAGGGAGCTCTACCTGAGAAAGTGACATTCAACTGAGACAACTAAATAAGTAGACAGTCGTGAAGATCTAATGGACGAAAGTTCTAGGGAGACCGAATCCGGGGAAAGCCCAGGTGTAGGAAATTATGTGGAGGGAGAGAAAGAAGGTTAGAGGGGCTGATGTATAGAAAGCAAGAAAATGGAGAGGCACAAGATGAGGTAGGACACAGAGAGGAAGTCAGGATCCTCATTATATTAGGCTCTGATGTCCACGGTAAAAAATTTGAATTTTATTTTATATTTATTTATTTATTTATTTTTTGAGATGGCCTTTCATTCTTGTTGCCCAGGTTGGAGTACAATGGTGCAGTCTTGGCTCACTGCAACCTCTACCTCCCGGGCTAAAGTGATTCTCCTGCCTCAACTTCCCAAGTAGCTGGGATTACAGACACCCACCACCATACCTGGCTATTTTTTGTATTTTTAGTAGAGATGGGGTATCACCATGCTGACCAAGCTGGTCTTAACTCCTGACCTCAGATAATCTGTCTGCTTTGGCCTCCCAAAGTGCTGGGATTACAGGCGTGAGCCACTGTGCCCAGACTGAATTTTATTTAAATAGGTATGAGAAGCTACTGTATCGTTACAAGGAGAGTCAATTTATATTCAACTTTTTTTTTTTTTTTTTTAATGATGGAATCTTGCTCTGTTGCCCAGGCTAGATTGCAGTGGCACAATCTCGGCTCACTGCAACCTCCACATCCTGGGTTCAAGTGATTCTCCGACGTTAGCCTCCCGAGTAGCTGGGACCACAGGCGCATGCCACCACACCTAGCTATTTTTTTGTATTTTTAGTAGGGATGGGATTTCAACGTGTTAGCCAGGATGGTCTCGATCTTCTGACCTCGTGATCCACCGGCCTTGGCCTCCCAAAGTCCTGGGATTACAGGCATGAGCCACTCTGCCCGGCCTATATTCAATTTTTAAAACTAATTCTAGCGACTCTGTGGGGATTGGATTGTTGGGGTTGACAAGTGGTCAGGAAGACTATTTACGAGCACAGCAGGAAATTCTCCAGGGAAAACAGGCTTGTGGCTTCATGGAGTGTGTTACTGATAAAGACGGTTAAAAGGATAAAGTGGACAGACTCGGCATATATTTTTGCTTAGCTTGTTAATGAATTACTGTAAAGGGGGTAGAACAATCAAGTTTATTCCTAAGGATTTTGTTTTCACAAATAAGTGGGTGGTAGTGTTGTTTATTGAGATAGGAAAAACTATGGGAGGAAATGATTTAACATGGGTGGTTGGAAATAAAAGTTTTGTTTAAATTTGAGATGATTGACATTTATTGGAGCAATCAGAAGGTCAATGGCATTTAAGAGACTCATGGTAGGCTAGGGCTTCAGATATGTATCTCGGCGGCATCAATACGTGTAGTGCGTTAAATTCCAGGGATTAGAAGAGGTTACACAGGGAGATGGATTGTGG
>NW_022162601.1:0-129122 GCF_008728515.1 Papio anubis | reverse complement strand
TTGTTTGTTTTTTTCTTGTAAATTTGTTTGAGTTCTTTGTAGGTTCTGGATATTAGCCCTTTGTCAGATGAGTAGATTGCAATCTATATTTGCATATATATTTAGGATTAATATCTATTATAATTTTAGTGAATTTACCATTTTATCATCATGTGATATTTCTTAGATTCTTATTTGTATGTTTGTTTTTTGCTAGTGCATTAGTTGTCTATTGCTGCATAACAAACTACCCAAAATTTTAGGAGGGTTGAAAACATATTTGATGTTCTTATAGTTTTCTAAAAGAAGATGACCAAGTACAGCTTAGTAGATGCCTCTGTGTATTAGTCCGATCTCACACTGCTATAAAGATACTACCTGGGGCTGGAAAATTTGTAAATGAAAGAGGTTTAATTGACCCACAGTTCCACATGGCTGAGGAGGCCTCAGGAAATTTATAATCATGGGGGAAAGTGAAAGAAAAGCAAGGTATGTCTTACATGGTAGGAGGAGAAAGAGTGCGGGAGCACTGCCACTTTTAAAACCATCAGATCTCGTGAGAACTCACTATCATGAGAACAGCAGGAGAAACCATCCCCATGATCCAATCACCTCCCACCAGGTCCCTCCCTCAACACATGGGGATTGCAATTTGAGATGATATTTGTTTGGGGACACAGATCCAAACCATATCACTCTGTTTCAAGATATCTCATAAGAGTGTAACCAACCTGTTGGCCAGGGCTCTGGTCTCATCTAAATGCTCAACTTGTCAGGGATCTACATGCAAACTAACTCCTGTGATTTGGGGAATGATTCAGTTTTTTGTATATTGATAGATTGACATATATAGTTTCTCACTAGCTGTTGGCTAGGTTTTCCTTCACACTTATCCTGTGGCTCTTCCTCCAGTTCTGAAATGCATAATTGGAATAAAAATACTCAAGAGGTGATAGAATTCACACATTAAATTCCCGATGTGTGGAGTGAAGGTTTCTTTGCTGGGAAAGGCCAAGCATAAGCCACTATGACTGCCTGTACCCAGGAAAATAGTAAACCAAAAGCAATACTGCTATCCTTTTAGGATTGTGCCGCCGTCGAGGATTAGTTTGAAAGATGAAGGGGAGATGACTACAATACATCTCCCTTCAGCTTTCCTATTTGGCCTGGGCAGATGACAGACAGATCTTGGAAAATGACAGTGATTTATCATAGACTTAACCAGGTGGTGACTCTAATGATAGCTGCTGTGCCAGATGTGGTTATATTGCTTAAGAAAATGACCACATCTACTGGTACCTGGTGCAGCCGTCGATCTGGTAAATACACTTTCTCCATCCTTATCAAGGAAGATCAAAAGAAGCAATTTACATTCAGCCATCAAAGCCAGCAATACAACTTCACTGTCCCATCTCAGGGGTACAGCAACTCTCCAGCCCTATGTCATAATTCATTTTGCAAAGTTCTTGATCATCTTTCCTCTCCACAAGTTGTCACACTAGTTCATGACACTGATGACATTATCATGATAGGACCTAGTGAGTCAGAAATAGCAACTACTCTAGACTTCCCTATGCTGACTCACTCTGAAATCCTGCTGGGACTATGATAACATTATCTGCAAAGGCAGGCAGGGCCCAGAAGGAATGGGCTCCATGAGCAAGGATGAGAAAAACAAGTTGTTCTTATCAGTTTTCCCCTTTTTGCATTTTTCCCCATACCATTATTCTTTGTTCTACTATTATAACTATTCTTACAACTGTTTCTACAAGTTTGTAAGGATTTTGTAAGTTCCTGTTTTCCCATCTGTATAGTATGGTGGTCACAAGACATACCTGAGTTGTAACATCTGTCACTGTTTAATAAACTGTCATTGTTCTGCTTCTGTAAGCTTGCTTGTCTGCCCTGCAAGTTTCATGCCACTAGCTGGCCAGCCCCCTCCAGTTGCATGTATTAAAGTCAAGCCCTGTCTTTTTTTGGAGCTCAGCCTTTGGATGTTCATCCGCTGAGTCGGTGGCCACCTAATAAAATCCTCCTGTCCCACAAATTCGTGTGTCCTCTCCTGTGATTCCGTAACAGTATACTTTGAAGTCAGATGGTGATATTTTCAGCTTTCTTCTTTTTGCTTGGGATTGCCTTAGCTATTTGGGTTCTTTTTTGCTTCCATATGAATTTTAAAATAATTTTTTCTACTGTGAAGAATCTGAATGGTAAATAGGTATATCATTGAATCTATAAATTGTTTTGGAAAGTATGGCCATTTTTATGAATTGATTCTTCCTATCCAGAGTTCAACTTGCATTTTAATTCAGTTAGTCACGTGATGAGCTTTTTTTTTCTTTTATCTTTTTTAAAATCTAAGTTGTATAACTACAAGAAATAAGAAACTCCCTCAAGGCATTTATAAAATCTTAGATAATTAATGTGATGGGTTGAGCTAGGAATTCAAATCCCTGAATGCATCCTTTACTTTACTCACTTGGTCCAACAACATTAGGAACAAACAGCCACTCTCATTATATTTGTTGAAAGATGTTTAAATGTTTCAAAGATTCTTGCCTCTTATAAGTGGGTGATTAGGAGTATCCATTAATGATATTTTTGTGTATTTCTTTATTTATAACAGATCATAGACTATAAGTGCTCTCTTTACTACTGTAAATGGAGTCATATCACATTTTTAAATCTAATCATATTAGAAAAGCAATACCAAAACCCTAGAAGTAATTAAGAAAACTCATTGTTAAAAGCCTATTTATCTACAACAACTGTGGATACCAAAATCTGTATTAGAGTTCTCAAAAAAAAAAAAATCAGAATAGAATGTGTGAGTGTGAATGTGTGTGTGTGTGTGTGTGTGTGTGCGCGCGCGCGTGTGTATGTGTGTATGAAGAGAGAGAGAGACAGAGAGAGATAAAGCAAAGTGAAGATCCAAGAAAGCTTATGGCAATGATTTCTAGTTGTGCTTAATGCAAAATTCAAACTTGTTACCATGGTCCTTAATGATTTGGCTCCCGTTTTCTAGTCCTTTGTCTTTGTCTCTGTCTCTGACTCTTTTTATCCTCTCACTCATTCATCTCTAAGCCATTGTCCTTCCTGCAGCCTACCAGTCAGATCTTCAAATATGGCAAAGTATTAACACGTGGTTGGCCTTTATACATGTTTTGCTCTCTCAAATTCTTCCCTTCATATTTTAAACGATTTGATTATCCTATAAAGAAAGCGTGGAACACGTACACACAGGATGCTATATAGCCATAAAAAATATGAGATTATGTCCTTTGCAGCAACATGGATAGGAGTGAAGATCACTGTCCTAAACAAATTAACACAAGAACAGAAAACCAAATACTAGATGGTTTCACTTATAATTGGGAGCTAAATGTGGAGTACATATGGACACCAAGAAAGAAACAATAGTCACTGGGGCCTACTTGAGGGTGGCGGGTGGTAGGAGGATGAAAATTGAAAAATGCCCTATCAGATCTTATGGTGATTACCTGGGTGAAAAATTGCCTGTACACCAAACTCCCGCAACACACAATATACCCATGTAACAAACTTGTACGTGTATTTCTTAAAATTAAAATACAAATTGGAAAGAAAATAAAAAGTGATTGCAAATAAAAAGTCTCCATTAGCAAATGACCTAATTCTAGAAACGGGAAAAAGCAAACAGATAGAAGTCTATTTTCTATCTTGACTTTTAACAGATAACATTGTCCCAAAATTCAAAATTAAATAAATAGAGCAGAAAGGAGATATTTGAAATGACATATCAGTCATACTGTGGCTGATAAGTGTGGATTCCTTTTCCAAGGTACTTTGTCATATCCAATTGTATCTGTTTTCCCTCCTACTCTCTGTTTCTCAAAAGCACGATCATAATGATGGTTTGCTTCCTTGACTCTGTGGGTGTACTGAGCATTGGAATGAAGTTTGTCCAGAACAACATTGTAGAAACTGCTCTTGCTTTCAAAAATAAAAATTAAAAAATACATATCATCCTAAAAGATGTAAGACACTATGTTCATGCAATTTTGTTTCCTTTAAAGGCAATTTCTAATAATTATATCTATTTTTATGTGATTACTGAATTTATTTGCTTTCCCAAAGCAATCATCTGGAGAGTTGATACCAAGTCCAAGTCCAATTTGTTCAATGTTAAGAATTCAGATTCTTGAGTAGTTCTCCACACATAATGAGCCATTGACAAATACTTACTGGTTGTTTTGGTAAGCATAAACAATGTCATTTTTCAAATTATTTTTGTATATTATGGTTTCAATGGAGCCACCATTGATCTTGAAGAAAATAACTTTCCTACAGAATGATTCAGCATAAAGATTAACTTGAAAGACCAAACAACAGGTGTTATGGCTTTTATAGTCTTTTACCTCTTACATAACTTTTTGTAATCCCATATGCTTAGAGCTGTTAATTATTTTCTGTCTTACATTATTGTGTCTATTGTGACTGTTTATATTGCATATATTTGCAGAGGGAACCACAGCAGGCCAGATGTGGTGTTAAAATACACACATCATATGATAAATTGTTAGGTATTCTGCAATGAAGATTACATTAAAAGATACTCCTATGCCAATGTCATATATTCATCAAACTTTTCTTTCAAGACAAACCTACTAAATTATTTTTTTAAATTTATTCAAGCCTTATTCTCTATTTGTGAATTGATTTTTGAGAATATTTTAACTAGGTAGAATTTTTTTAAAAGGTGATACTTGCTGTATTGGCAGCTGTTGCTAACTTCACACTAAGTGATTCTTGAAAATTTAGGAAAAATGGAAATTTAAGCAGTAGTTTTAAAATCTTCCTTTGCCATTGATACCAACTTTAACATAATTTAAAATTGTTCTCTCTAGTGGTTAAAAGAGTGCATGTTGTTTACACAGACAACATCCAAAATTATGTTACAAATACTGATATCTATTCTCAGTTTCAGGTCCTAAAATTTGACCCAAAGTTGAAGACTCATAGACTTGAAGAAGTTAAACTTGTATTTTAATTTCTAAATCTCTTTTTTTCTTGTTATTTATTTCTTTGAATGTTTCTTCATTTTTTCTTATCCCTCCTCCCCCAGAAAATACGAAATTTGAGATTTATTTGAAATTTAGTCACTCTTGTGAATGACAATTTTTATATTGTTTTATTGGTTCTAATTTCACATTATTGATATGCATCACCTCCACCTTCACTATTACATAGCGTGAGGTGAATAGTATTGCATGTTTGGACTTATTAATTTCTCATTTGCTTCCCTTTCTCATTTCTGAAGTGAGAACACACATGGACTTAATTCATGGAAAGTAATTAAAACAATGATTAGCACAAAATAATCATTGGGCCATAATCTACTTTTATTAACATATGACTCAGAATATTTAATCCTTACCCAGGGATTTATGTATGGCAGTTTCAATATTATTGTTGATAATCTATTAAACACAATTTGGCCCAGAATTCTTGAATATCTTCCATCACATAATGTGTTGTGCAACAAATCAATCATCCCTTAGCAGAAGCACACCCTACACCTTGCTATATGTATCATTTATTTTATTGACTTTCATTGTGCTTACATAGAGATTATACAACTTTGAAAATTTCCACACAAATATTTTTCTAGTATTTTCCTAATATGCTTGGCTGCAGGAGGCCAAACACTCAGCTGAAGAGATCAAAATTCTTTTTTTTTTTTGAGACGGAGTCTCGCGCTGTGTCACCCAGGCTGGAGTGCAGTGGCGCGATCTCGGCTCACTGCAAGCTCCGCCTCCCAGGTTCACGCCATTCTCCTGCCTCAGCCTCCCGAGTAGCTGGGACTACAGGCACCCGCCACCTCGCCCGGCTAGTTTTTTGTATTTTTTAGTAGAGACGGGGTTTCACGGTGTTCGCCAGGATGGTCTCGATCTCCTGACCTCGCGATCCGCCCGCCTCGGCCTCCCAAAGTGCTGGGATTACAGGCTTGAGCCACCGCGCCCGGCGAGATCAAAATTCTTATGTGGTATCTATCAGAACTGGAGGGTTGAAAACAAAGTAGTGTTTCCCATACACAGTGTATGAAACAGAGAGTTACATATTCTCAAAGAAAAGCTGCACTAGACAGAGTTAAACAGTCAAGGAAGACTTTTGTCAAGAATATTGCAATGAGACAGAGAAATTGAACTCAACTCCACTGAAACAAAAGGCTGGAGGATTTCAGAGCTTTAAAGAGCTAGTAGCAAAGTATTGGAAGACATTAGAAGGAAGGCTGGTCAATGTAATTAGTTCATCTATATTTGCCAATTGTTGCTTTTGGAAGTTAGGCTCCTACTCTTTCACAAAAATTGAGAGATAGGAATAATATTTTTTTAATCATATTTCAAAGGACTAGCTTTCAGGTTCTTGAGAAAAAAATTCTCTGAGTAGAAAACTGGGAAGAGACTGAGAGAAGATTTACATGTCAGTGGGGCAGAGAAAGAATTTACAATGGAAACTTCACTAAAGTAAATTCTCTAAGGGATGGAAGGACCCTATTGTCAGGAAGAACTATGTCTCTAGCTTAGTCAAGCCTAGGAAAACATTCAGATCACCTTTATCAGTATTCAGTAAATGTTAGTTGTCATTACTGTTAAAATTAATCATGAGAAGGAATACTTGCTATAATGATTACTATTTAGCTTTTAAGGAAAAAAGAGGTACATATAAATAAAAAGGCAAGTTAATTATATATTTATATTCTAAGTGAAATAATTCTATACTGCTAAACACAGCAGAAGCAATAAAGAAAACTATCTGAATTGTTAATATACAAAAATAAATGTGTATTTTTTGAGTTAAATAATAACCATTTAGAAAAGAAAATGGTAAGACATACCCTTTACAGTAGAAAAGATATTAAATATCCAAGAATAAATTTATAAAATTGTGCAGGTCCTATAAGAATACAATTTGAATGGTTTTCAAGGATGAATAGTATTAGCAACAATAAAAGTATTATTATTACAGTTACCTTTTATTGAGTGCTTAAAGCTGCAGTTAGTATGGACCCTCCACTTCATGTTTATGTTCTTTATCTGTATTATCTCATTAAAAAATTAAAGTATACTCAGTATGCAATTTAAAAAAAAAATAGAGAATTTTTTTGTAATAGGATTTTCTAAATTTTGAAGCTGGATATCACAAAATTAATATATTGTTTATGAAATTCCACGGATGATATAATTTCTGTTGTTTCCACTGACATGGTTTTTATTTCACAAAAATGACAGTAAATTTCCTCAGTTGATGGGCCTTAATCATTTTATTTATAGTCATGTTCCTTATGCCTGCTTTATTGTTTTCTCTGACTTTTGGTTTCCAGTAAGAATTATTTATATTCACTTTCTTTTGGAGAACACCAAATATTGGTATAAAAACAAGCAGCAGCTATACAATGTTTTTAGTGAATGATGATTTACTAATTTAAATGTAGAAAGGCAGATAAATGGTTGAATAATTACTCAATTTTGACATTGCCTATATTACAATTTATAGTAAGATATTTATACATTCTTTTATTTACATAATGAATCCATTAATATTGAGTGATATGGGTTGACTGTTTCCCCACCGAAATATTAACTTGAATTGAATCTCTCAGCATTCCCATGTGTTGTGTGAGGGATGAGGAACCCAGGGGGAGGTAATTGAATCATGGGGGCTGGTCTCTCCTGTGCTATTCTCGTGATAGTGAATAGGTCTCACCAGATCTGATGAGTTTATCAGGGGTTTCCACTTTTGCTTCTTCCTCAGTTTCTCTTGCCGCCACCATGTAAGAAGTGCTTTTTGCCCCCCACTATGATTCTGAGGCCTCTCCAGTCATGTGGCACTATCAGTCCAATTAAACCTCTTTTTCTTCCTGGTCTCAGGTATGTCTTTATCAGCAACATGAAAATGGACTAATACAGTAAATGGCACCAGTAGAGTAGGGCATTGCTGAAAAGATACCTGAATATGTGGAAACTACTTTGGAACTGGGTAGTGGGCAGAGGTTGGAACAGTTTGGAGGGATCAGAAGAAGACAGGAAAATGGGGAAAAGTTTGGAACTTCCTAGAGACTTGTTGAATGGCTTTGACCAAAATGCTGACAATAAAGTCCAGGCTGAGGTGGTCTGGTGAGATAGAGATAAGGAACTTGTTAGGAACTGGAGCAAAGGTGACTCTTGTTATGTTTTACCATAGAGACTGGTAGAATTTTGCCCCTGCCCTAGAAGTCTGTGGAACTTTGAACTTGAGAGAGGTGATTCAGGGTATCTGGCAGAAGAAATTTCCAAGCAACAAAGCATTCAAAAGGTGACTGTGGTGCTGTTAAAATCATTCTGTTTTTACATATACACCATGGAATACTATGCAGTCATAGAAAAGGATGAGTTCGTGTCCTTTGTAGGGACATGGATGCAACTGGAAACCATCATTCTCAGCAAACTATCCCAAGAACATAAAACCAAACACTGCATGTTCTCACTCATAGGTGGGAATTGAACAAGGAGATCACTTGGATACAGGAAGGGGAACATCACACATCGGGGCCTGTTGTGGGGTAGGGGGAGGGGGGAGGAATAGCATTAGGAGATATACCTAATGTAAATGACGAGTTAATGGGTGCAGCACACCAACATGGCACATATATACATATGTTACAAACCTGCACATTGTGCACATGTACCCTAGGACATAAAGTATAATAAAAAAAAATTTTTAAATAAAAAAAAAAGGGAAATAGAGCATAAAAGTTCAGAAAATTTGCAGCCTTACAATGTAGTAGAGAAGAAAAACTCATTTTCTGGGGAGAAATTCAAGCCCCCTGAACAAATCTGCATAAGTAGCAAGGAGCCTAATGTTAATCCCCATGACCATGGGGAAAATGTTTCCAGGCCTTGTCAGAGAACTTCCTGGCAGCCCCTCCCATCACAGGTCCTGAGGCCCAGGAGGAATAAGTGGTTTTGTGGCTGGGCCTAGGGTTCCCATGCTGTGTGCAGCCTAGGGACTTGGTGCCCTATGTCCCAGCCACTCCAGTCATGCCCGAAAGGGGCCAACATACAGCTCTAGCTGTGGCTTCAGAGGGTGGGAGCCCCACGCCATGGCAGCTTCCAAGAGGTGTTGAGCATGAGGATACACAGAAGTCAAGAATTGAAGTTTGGGAACCTCCACCTAGATTTCAAAAGATGTATAAAAATACCTGGATGCCCAGACAAAAGTTTGCTGCAGGGGTGGGACCCTCATGGAGAACCTCTGCTAAGGCAGTGAATAAGGGATATATGGGGTTGGTGCCCTCACAAAGAGTCCTTACTAGGCAACCACCTAGTGGAGCTATGAGAAGCGGCCCACGGTCCTTCAGACCCCAGAACGGTAGATCCACTGACAGCTTGCAATGTGTGCCTGGAAAAGCTGCAGATACTCAGTGTCAGCCCATGAAAGCAGCCAGAAGGGAGGCTGTACACTGCAAAACTGCAGCGTTGGAGCTGCCCAAGACAGGGGAAACCACCTCTTGCATCAGCATATCCTGGATGTGAGACATGGAGTCAAAGGAGATTATTTTGGAGTTTTAAAGTTTGACTGCTCCACTGGATTTCAGACTTGCATAAGGACCCTGTAACCCTTTTGTTTTGGCCAACTTCTCCCATTTGGAACAGCTGTATTTACCGAATACCTGTATCCCCATTGTATCTAGGAAGTAACTAGCTTGCTTTTGATTTTATAGTCTCAAGAGGTAGAAGGGACTTGCCTTGTCTCAGATAAGACTTTGGACTGTGAACTTCTGGGTTAATCCTGAAATGAGTTCAGACTTTAGGAGACTCTTGAGAAGGCACGATTGGTTTTGAAATGTGAGGACACGAGATTTGGAGGGGCTGGAGTGGAATTATATGGTTTGGCTGTGTGCCACTGAAATCTCAACTTGAATTGTATCTCCCAGAATTCCCACTTGTTGTGAGAGGGACCCAGGGGGAGGTAATTGGATCATGGGGGCCGGTCTTTCCCATGCTGTTCTTGTGATAGTGAATCAGTCTCATGAGATCTTATGGGTTTATCAAGGGTTTCTGCTTTTGCTTCTTCCTCATTTTCTCTTGCTGCTGCCATGTAAGAAGTACTTTTCACCTCCCACCGTGATTCTGTGGCCTCCCTAGCCATGGGGAACTGTTAAGTCCAATTAAACCTCTTTTTCTTCCCAGTTTCGTGTTATGTCTTTATCAGCAGCATGAAAACAGACTAATATACTGAGCCACTTAATAATATTTTAGCAGTGTTTATAGCTTCTTTCAAATTCATTAGTTGCAGTATTATAAATCTAGCCAGAGATCAATTTATTGAAATACTTTTAAAATTTTATTATGATCAATAAATGTTTTGCATTAATCTACTGTACCGTTTTTTGTGTTTAGATATTCACTAATATGTAAATATACAAATATGTGATAAAGTTAAATATTTGCTTTTAGCTTTAAGATATACTTTATAAAACATGATTTAACATATATTAAATTTGTAAAATTCTGTTATATTACTCAGTAATGCTATCAAGAAACAAGCAGAGAAACCATATTTTTGATGTATCTATGTTTATATTTTTGTGTCACTATTGTATCTAGTCTCAAACACTTATACTTACTATCACATTTAATCAAAGTAAACAAATTTTATCTTGTTCCGGGAAAAGAAAACTATAAACTAAGAAAACTATAACTTTTTATCTATATTTTATATGCAAACATTTTCTATAACTTTAACAAATTCTAAGACGATAAAATAAGCATTTATACATCATGTAAAACATTTAACCTATAAATCTGTAGCTGTCCCATAATGTATAAAAATAAGAAACAACTAAATTCATAATCATGTTTAGTGACAGATATTTTTCTTACTTATATATTATCCAGGCATGTAAATGTTATTTACCAATTAACTCAATTTAATATTAGTCTAAATTCTGAAAGTTGGCTAAAAATCTGAAAATACAATTTAAGTTAACATTTAAGGCTATATGATTTTTAGCAATATAAAAATGTATCAACAAAACAGATTAATCAATTTTTAAAGGAATCAGTTATTAAACAAATGTGCAATTTGTGGCAACAATAATAACTTGATCCATACAACTAATGTCTAAAAATTATACATTTTTTAAACTGATAAATCAAATATAGTTCTAGTATTAATAAAAATATTACATGAATGTTATTTTTCAAAGTTGCAAAATCAAGGATTAACTAACTTTAAATTACCTAGTTTGCCCACTGAATTATCAATTTATCAGGAATATTTCAAAAAAAATCTTGATCAGTAATATTTATATACCTGTGTTAATATATCAAATGTTTAAGGATCAAATGTTTATATCAAATGCTTAAAAATCTCAAAGTTATGACAAAAAGTCTAAGTGGCTTGCTTTTATTATTTGGCAATTATGTATATTACTAAAATCTATATTTAGAATTTTTTTTCTGAATTACATTTTTGTTTAAAAAATAAAAAGTTTCTAAATAATCAAGATATTTAATACAAAATAAACTCAGTTTAAATGTATAAAATTTTTCTTTTGGAAATTTGTAGCTTTTTATTTCAATTAGATATTTAAAAAGTGTGCCCATAATCACACAATGTATGTTCTTTTGTGATCAATTATTCTGCAAGATTTTCAAAGAGAATGAGAAAAAAAAGAAGAATGACAGAAGCAGAAAAAGAAGCTGGTTTTATACAGAAATTAAGTTATCACTGTAAAGGGCAAATTATCCTTCATCTGCAGGATAAGAGAAAGCTTTCAATGCAGGAAAGTACTTATTAAGATTCACTCTCAAAAAACCCAACCTCAAATTTTTATTTATTTTATTTCATTTATATTATTACTTTTGCTTACACAGACAATTGTCTTTGAAAGATATTTACAGAATAAGAAACAAGTCTTCTATATTTACCTTCATATTTACGATTTCTGTTGTGCTTCTTATTTCTTTCCTATGTGTAGACACAGATTTATAGATTTCCAACTTTTATCATTTTCCTTATGCCTGAAGGAGTGCTTTTAACAATTTTTATAATGTCTATATATATATTTTTTTTCTGAGAATTTGTTGAGCTTCTTTGAGTCATGATTTCTGCTTTTTATATATTTTGGAAAGTTTTCTGTGTTAGTTTTTCAAACACCGCTCCTACTTTCCATCAGAGCTTCCAATTAGGAGTATATTTAGGACACTAGTAGTTTACTTATTTCTGTCTGCATTTCACTTTTGAAAGTTTTTATTTGGAAATAATTATAGGTTTGCAGGGAATATTTTAAAAATGTACAGAGAGGTTTTAGGCACCCTTCGTTCTGCCTTTCCAAATGTTGATAAATTGCATAACTTTGAAATTGATACTCCAATAGCAAAATCAGGAAATTGACCACCACAGAGTTTATTCAGATTTCATTGGTTACACATGTATTCATTTTTGTGTTTCCATGTGTATGTATAGAATCATGCTCAATTTTAGCAGGTGTAGCTTCATGTAAGCACCACCAGAATCAAGATACAAAACTTTTATTTATAGCCTCACTGCCTTCCTTGCTCCTCAAACTCTAAGCTTTGGCAACTACTGATCTGTTCTTCATCTCTATATCGTTTATTTCATATATCTTTTATAAACAGGATCACTATCCATTATCTGTTATTTCTTGTAGATTTCAATAGACTTTTTCTGTGTCTGCATATCTGGCAAGTTTTTTATTGCATGACAAAATATGTGAATTTGGTATTGATGGGTGCTAGATCTTTTTTTTTATTCTTATACATATGCTTGATGTTTGTTCCCTGATGTAATTAAATTACTTGGTAAAAATTTTATTTTTTTAAGGATATATTAGTAAGGTTTCAACCTGAGAAGCAGCAACCAATAGAATCATTCTAGAAGAGTTACACACACACACACACACACACACACACACACAAGTAATGGAAGGAATTGACTCACTCAATTATGAGGTTAGCTAAGCAGTTTCCTCAAGCCTTAAGCCCAAGGTTCACAAGACAGGTAGTTATATGCAAAGCTTAAGAGCAGCCTGGAATCCCATGACCTGAAACCTCATAAGAAGTGACTGACCTCCATGTCCTCCTTCCTTGTCTCTGATCTAGTGGAGAAAGGTATGCTACATTGATCAATGCCATGTATGTAGCTGAACACATACAGCCCTGGCCCAGGAATCAGAGAAACTCAGTAAAGGTCCTGAGGGGCCACTGTAGTTCCAGCTGCTACTCTGGGCAGGGAGGTGAGTCAGCAGATCAGCAATAACATGTGTGTTTGCTAAGAATGGCTGCTCCCTTCCTTTAACCCTGTAGCTCTCAGGAGATAAATAGCCTTAGAGCCTATCCTTATAGGAAACATACTAGAAAGGGAGTTCTGGGAAATGTAGTTGAGCATTTCCAGAAGTCTGGAGTCTAATCAAATTTCGTTTTGCTACTGAAGCATTAACTTTCTAATATTCTATCTAATGGGCTGGGAATTCTATGTGTGTATGTGTGTTTTTACTCTATATAGTGGAAATACAAATTATTCTTAAACCCATAGAGTTCCAGGGATAGGTCTCTGTTTTTCTTTTCAATTATGTTATGTAGTTTCCTCTCCCATATGTACTGATTAGTACTCAACTGAAGACTCAGGGAGACCGTAGGCAGTTATCTAGAGCATGCTCTCTCTCTCTCCCCCCCCCTCTCTCTCTCTCTCTCTCTCTCTCTCTCTCACACACACACACACACACACACACACACACACATGCACGCACACACTCTCACTCATTCTCTCTCTCTCTCTCTTCATTTACTTGGGCTCCCTGAAATCCTCACTATCTTCTCAACTCAACCAGACTCTGACTAGGTTTACCTTCCTGTACTGTGTTCTGGAAACGTTCTTAAGTAAGAAATGGCAATAGTGGGGTTTAGCCATTTGTTTCCCCTGTTTCAGGGTCATTGGTCATGGGTTTGCTGAAGTTCATCTAATATCTGAAAATGTTTGTTTCATGTATTCTTATATAAAAACTAAGTTTGTAAATTTTTATATTTGTTTCAGAGAAAAGAGGAAATCTAGTCATTATTTCAACTTGGCTGAAAGCAGTATTCCTTCTATGCTTTTATTGTTTTTCTGGTTCAACTTTTCTGAAGTTCGTAACTCTCCAAAGTTGTTTTTAGGTGAGAAACTTGTTTTATTCACCCTGTCCCATCCTATTGATGGGTCCTGAACTCTAAACTTTGTCTCCCACACACTCAGCAGTGTTTCCTATCCTGCAGCAGTTTCCCCGTTATTTCTGCAAAACATCACAGCATCTTATCTTTTCCTGTAATCTGCAAATGGCCCTAATGAAAAAGCAGTTGCTAATCATAAGTCACTTCTCTGTAGTTTTGTCTTCTGTGTTGTTTTAGCTCTTGCCTTTTTGCCTCCTTGGTTTTCTGATATATTTAAATAATTTTTTAAAATAGAAATTTAAAATGTTCTCATTTTTCTGCCACAACTATTCCATCAACCCAAAAATGTAAGTCAACTCTTACTTTTCAAATTACATTACATTTTAGTTTTAACAGTTAAATAAATGACCGACATTTACAATTGCTCCTACTGGACCATCTATGCCTCTCTTGCTGTGTCTGAATATTGATATTCTTTAACAAAATTTCAGACTATATTTATTTAGCACAGAGTACTACTTTTCAAAAAAGCAATGTGATTCTCTTTTCATAATACATAAGAAAGAAGATGAATGTTTATTAAGCAACTATTAAGATCCAGAAACTGGGTAAAGAATATATAAAATTATTATGGCCATGAGGCTTCAAAATAATTATTGATTTATTTTGGATAGAGCATAAAATAGATTAACTTTTGTAAATAAAGCATGATTTGTGGCCATACTGGAACATAAATTAGCCAATGACATCTCTTTTTCTGAAATTAGATAAACATTCTTTTCAAATTGAAAAAAAGCTATAAAGATTATTCCTCTGACCCTGAATCATGTACATACTATGAACTAGTATGTATATAGCATGCAAGAAGTTATGAAATAATTTAGGCTTAATTTATATATTTTGATACCCCAAGTTAGGTAAGTATTACAGATTCACTATCAAGAATTTACCCTTTAGAAGGCTAAAGTTGGATAATAGTCAGATAAAGGCACTAGAATCATAAAGAGGTGGAAACCACTGGCCCTTGAAGTCAATATTTTATATACAACTTATGTATATTAGCTTATTTTAACATAAATAGTCACTATAAAATTATTCTGAGCCATGTCTCATCTGACTCAGTCTGGTGTGATAAGTAAATGAGATAAATAATATGACAGCAGTATATAAGCATAAAACTACAAAAATATATACAGTTATAGTCATTCAGGAAAGTGAGTTTTCTAGACTGATGTTTCCCTTAAGTGCAGCGTTTTTTAAGTTCTCATAAAGAAAAAAGCTGAGAACAGTATTCCTATTGATGAGCATTTTAGGTCGTGGGTAGGACTCATAGAAATCTCTTAAGTGGTTTTCCAGACTGTGATTGGAAAAATTAGACATTAGTATTTATACATAAACATGAGATAAAATGTGATGATTTTGCTTAATTGAAACCTGTAACAGATGTTGAAGCATGCCATTTAGCCAGTTTTACTTTGATCCCTTCTGAGTGAGATTGGCTCTGTGGAAAGCCAAGGCACGCAGTTATATCTTGAGTAAGCATCAGGAGTGAAAACTATATATTGGTGCTTTTCTTTGAAGACAAAGGTTACAATATGACAATAGTGGATAGAAGAAAAAGGCAAAACTTTGCTTCCTTAGTTTGTTTTGGATTTGTGTGGTGTTTTGTCCGATATGTCTTACTTTAGAATGGAAAGTTCTTATTTTGTGACCGATACTATGACTCAAATCTCAAGGAAAACATAATAAAATCCTATGCTTCTCAATACCTTTGATCTCACTTGATTAAAAAAACCCAAATCTTCAATTTCTCATATTTCTAATAAAAAGACAGAGAATTCTGCACAATAGACTCAGAAATCCCAAAGATCAGGGAACTAGATGAAAGCTGTTTGGCAGACTTGCTAGTGTATGAGTGTTCTAAGGAAAAGAATGCTTGAAAGCTGCAGAATTTGCCCTGCTTTTCTCAGTGGAATTATGTAGATAAACAACGTAATGAGTCAGAACTAAGACTTTAGCTGAGACTGCATTTTGAAAAGATATTACTTGCCTTCATCATCTTCTTTCATCTACTTTTTCTACCTACTCTCTCAACTATGTTTATAAATAGCATATACAACTGGATAAGAGTTCAGGTACATGTGTCAACAAATATGGTCCTTGATTAGGTTCTGTCAAATATCAAGTTAGACATTTTAAAATAAAGTTCAGTTTCTGCAATGAATTAAGAAATATAATGGCTATCTCATAGAGCTAGTAAAATTTAGACCATATTTGTAAAGTGCTTAATAATTTTTGATATGTGACATAATATGAAAAATATAATTGATAATTGTTATTAATAATTATACATTATATATTTGATCATGTTAATTATTTAAAAATGCAATCTATTATGGGATCATCTTTGGGAAATACTAACAGAGACATTTACTTATTGTCAGATTTATAAAGAATTGCACAGAATCTTTCAGATACTACTGATTAGCTAGAATATACAATACAAAGGACTTCACAATTTGAAGTCCATTAGAAAGACTTTGAATGTTGTCATGTTAAAAAGAAGGTCCTATTGGAAAAACATTCTCCCTATTTGTTATGGTGATCCACACATCCTCCAAAGTGTGGAGGAAATTCACTAGCAATGTCAGCATTTACAAAGCTAAATTACTAGCACCAAATAAAAGGTTCTGATTTAAAATTTTTTAGGTAGACGATATTCATTGTTCATATCCATCCTGTTTTTAACCTCTCTGAAATTTCTTCAGATGAAACCTTACTATTTTCAGTGCTAACTAAATGGACTAAACTATGATTGAACCCTACAATCAGGTTAAACTTTAAGGGAGAAAAAAAAATGCAGCCACTCTCTAGTACAAATATTCTCTGCCTCTTATTTGAAACATTTATTTTATAACATGAAAAAACAAGTGACAAAGAAAAGTTATAAGAAGTTTACTTTGTATAAACATAAGATGGTCTCTAGTGGAAAATCCATTTTTACTTTAAGAATGTAAATGAGGAAAATGTCATTGGTCAAGAACACTTACAGGGAAAACAAATACGGACTGTAAAATTACGCTGATGTTTAAATCCTGCATCTATTCAATGCCAGCTGGATGCTCACGGGGTTAAAATAATCTTACTTAAGCTTGTCTGAACTCAATTTCCATATCTTTAAAAAATACAAATGTACTCTATTTCATGTGCATACTTAATGCAATAACTAAAATAGCATTATTAGCAATTAATTTCTAAAACAGACCTTCATGAAATGCTTATTATGTTCATGAAACTATGTTTATTAATTGCATATATTTCTTTATTTATCTAAAAATGACCTCTACAGTATTTGGACATAGGGACTCTAAACATTTTGTTAATTTCTGTATTAAGTAATAGATTACCTCATGTACACATGGCTCTATGACAAAGAAATGTAACACCTGAAGCAGAAGTTTATTACTCAGGTGACCCTTGTTATCAGGAGGAAGCTGCAGAAACAGGCCATGGAAAAAGACAGTACTTTAAAGAACCTCCTGAAAGTACCGAGTGTAAAATACCTCGGAATTTTACAATAGGGACTGGGGGGATGCTCAAGAAAGAGAGAAGAGATGCAAGAAAAGGGCAGAGGCTCTAATGGCCACCTTGCAGGCTTACAAACCCCAGAATCTCTGAGGTGCACCTATTAGTTGCCAGTAATATAGCAAGTCAGGGCACTTTAAGAAGGACTGCTCAGGCAACCTGAGGAAGGGGACCATTAGAGGGTGACCTCCCCGTGGAGCTGCAGGTCACTAAGTCCACAGCCAATCTCCCCCATGGTCCAGCAGGAATGACGGGTCCTAGGGCTCCTCTGACCAGCTCCAATGGCTTACATGACCATGGCCATCCAGGAGCCCCAGGTGATTCTGGAGGTCAAAGGGTGGAAGATGGACTTCCTCCTGAATATCAGAGCCACTATTTCTGCTCTTCTCTCCAATCAGGCCTTTCCTTCTCCTTTAGCATAACTGGGAGTGATGTTTCAGGAAAACTTTTAATGTAATATTTTACCCAACCCCATAGTTGCATTTGAGGAGACCTGTTGTTTACTCATGCCTTTTTAATCATGCCTGAAAACCCAACTCCTCTGCTGAGCAGGGATATTTTAGTTTGTATGGGAACCACCATCCTTATGATTCCAGGATGACTCTTGTCTCTTGCTAGTGGACACCAACATTAGTCCAATATTAGTCCAGAAGTTTGGGCAACTCAAGGGGAAATCGGCTGAGCCACAACCACCATACAGCCCAGATCCACCTTAAGGATCCCACCTCCTTCCCTGATTAGAGACAATATCACCTAAAACCAGAAGTTAAGAAAAGACTAGAAACCATCATCAATAGCTTGAGGATGCAGGGCCTCCTCAAACCCTGAAATAGCCCTTGAAATATCCTGACATTGGGCATACAGAAACCCAATGGGGAATGGAGACTGGTCCAGAACCGCCGCCTCATTAATGAAACTGTGGTCCCAATTCATCCAGTGGTTTGCAACTCCTATACCCTGCTAACTCAAATACCTGGGGGAATTAAATGGTTCACAATCCTTGACCTAAAGGATATCTTTTTCTGCATACTGTTACACTCCAGCTCCCAGGATTTGTTTGCATTTGAGGATCCCTTCAACCAAACCATCAAGCTAAGCCAAATTGTGTTACCTCAAGGATTCTAAGACACCCCCACCTGTTTGGGCAGGTATTGTCAAAAGATCTCTCTGAGTTCCTTTATCTTCAGGTTACAGTTTTATAATATGTAAATGATATTCTCCTTTGTACCCCATCTGAGTATATCTCTCAGGAGAGCAGTAAGACTGTTCTTAATTTTCTGGCTTACAGAGGGTATAAGGTCTCAAAATCTAAGACTGACCTCTGTAAGACTTCAGTGAAGTACCCAGTTCTAATCTTGTCAGACAGGACCAGAGAACTAGGCAAAGAAAGGATTAAGCCCACCTCCTCCTTCTCCCTCCCCAAAACCGCCTAGCAACTGAGGGAATTCTTGGGCATTACAGGATTCTGCAGCTTATGGATACCTGAGTATGGTGAGATAGCTTGTCCCTTACATCAACAAATAAAGTAAATCGAGGCAGCTAAGACTCACTCCCTAATATGGGAACCAGAGGTTAAAAGGGCCTTTAACCAACTGAAACAAAACTTGCTTAAGGCACCAGCTTTAGTCTTCCCAGAGGGAAGATGTTCAATACTTATGTATCAGAAAGGAAAGGAATGGCCGTGGGCGTTCTAACCCAGGCCTGATGTCCAGCCCATAGGCTACCTAATAAAGGAGCTTCATTAGGTGGTCACCCTGCCTCTGGACATTTGCTGTGGTAACTTTGCTGGTGGTAGAGGCTAGTAAGTTAACCATGGGGAATAACTTAACCATTTATACCCCACATAATATGACAGGACTGCTGTCTTCTAAGGGAGGTCTGTAGCTAATAAACAACTCCTTCCTCAAATATCAAGTTCTGCTATTGGAGGCATCTGCAGTCCCATTAATAACCTATCCCTCCCCTAAACCCAGCTTCTTTACCCGCAGAGGAAGCTGGAGGGCCTGAACATGACTGCGAACAGATAATAGTGCAAATCTCTGTGGCCAGAGAGGACCTCAAACAAATCCTCTTAGAGAATATAGACTGGAGTCTCTTTTTGGACAGAAGTTCTTTTGTGGAACAAGGGATTCATAAGGCAGAGTATGCAATAGTCACCCTGAATGACACTATTCGAAGTGTGCCTCTCCCCTCGGGCACAGGTGCTCAACTAGCTGAGCTAATTGCCCTCTTGTGGGTGCTTGAATTAAGCAAAGGAAAGCAGTAAACATTTATACTGATTCTAAGTATGCTTTCATAGTCCTCCAGGCCCATGCTGCTATCTGGAAAAAAGTATAATTTCCTCATAGCTCATGGGTCTCCCATTAAATACCATCAGAAAATTGACATACTATTAACCTCAGTTTTCCTTCCACATGAAATGGCAGTAATACATTGTAAAGGTCACCAAAAGGGAACAAATAAAATAACCAAGAGAAACTATTGGCAGACCAAGCAGCTAAATCAGCAATGAGAAGGCCCCAGATTTCTTATCCACTTGAGGCCCCTCTGATCTGGGAGTGACCCATAAGAGAAATAAAACCTCAGTATTCTCCTGCGGAAATAGAATGGGCCACCTCTCAGGGATGCACGTTTCAGCCCTCAGGATAGCTACAGTTGGAGGATGGCAAACTTCATCTACCAGCCTCCAGCCAATGGAAAGGTTTTAAAATCCCTCACCAAACCTTTCACCTAGATAAGGATAAAACCTATCAACTGACCCAAAGGTTCTCAAGTGAAAATTTGCTAAAAATGATCAAACAGGTTGTTAAAGCTTGTGAGACGTGCCTTAAAAATAATCCCCTCAATCGATGGCTTCTCCTCCCTAGAACTCAAAGAATGGAAAGCTACCCAGGGGAACACTGGCAAATGGATTTTATCCATAGGTCGAAGATAAAAGGTATCCAGTACCTCCTGGTATGGATAGATACCTTTACTAACTGGGTAGAAGCATTTCCCATGTGAGACAGAGAAAGCCTAGGTGATAAAGGTACTAATTAATGAGATAATTCCTCACTTTCGACTCCCTAAGTACCTCCAGAGCAATAATAGCTTCTTGTTTAGGGCAGTGGTCACCCAGGGGGTCTCAAGGCCTAGGTATACAATACCATCTTTATTGTGCTTGGAGACCACAATCTTCAGGAAACGCAGAAAAGACAAATGATATTATCTAAAGGCACCTCCAAAAACTGTCTCAAGAGACTTACCTCCCCTGGATTACTTTTCTCCCCAGGGCCCTACACGTGTCAGAAACATCCCTTTGAAGCTGGATTTAAGTCCCTTCAAAATGATATATGGACAGCTTTTTCTCACCAATAATTTCTTGCTAGACAAAGAAACCTCTGGTTTGATTAAGCACATAACTTCTTTGGGCCATTTCCAACAGGAACTGAAACAACTGTCAGAGGCCCAACCCTGTGAACTAGAACCACATCTATTCAACTCAAGGGACTTAGTACTGGTAAAGGCTTTTCCTTCTCTTTTTTTCTCTCTAGCTCTGATTTGGAAAGGGCATTGCACTGTACTTCTTTCTACTCCTTCAGCAGTGAAGGTCACTGGAATAGATTCTTGGATTCATTATACCCAAATAAAGGCCTGGGAAACTGATAGAATCTCCTCTGTTGACCCAGAAGAGCACCTGAAGCACCAGTGTGAAGAAATTGGAGACCTCAAGTTAAAGATCACAAAAGATAGGTGTCAATAATTAACTTTCCCTGGCTATCCCCTTTATAATCTTGCCTACGCTTGCTGTTCTCACCTTCGTTCTGTTCCTCAGCATAAGGTGTCTTTGTCAAGGACCCCATAATCCTGAACACCCGTGCGATTATCTACTCCCCTAAGTAGCTATCTCTCTTCTAAAATCTAACTCCCCTCCACCATACAATATGGAATTTCTTTCACCAAGGTAACACAGCTTTGGCCACATTGTTTTCAGAATGATAGTTTATTTTACTTCTTATTTTTGCTGTCTCTGCCACTGGTACGGATTTTCTGCTTTTGCTTCCTCTTTGTATAATACTCATATTTGGCCCACAAATACTTAACCTCCTTGTGAAATGTGTTTCTCTTCGCCCAGAGGTCATCAAACTCCAAATGGTCACGTAATGGAGCCTCAGACAATGACTTCCTTTTACTTGGGACCTTTGGATAGGCCTCGGAGAGAGATCTGACTTCCGTTCTCCCCACACCGTGCCCCCGTCATAATGAAACACTTAGCTCGGTCACCGTCCCTAGCCGAATGGCAGTTAGATGTACCTCTTCAGATGGGGGATTGATAGTGACACAAGACAGACAGAGTTCTAGGCAGACAGAGACAAGTCCCCGGTGAAACCTGACCTTTAAGCCAAAGACACCCTGAAGCCTGAAAACCAAACTGCCAGTTCTGAATGGAATCCACCACTGGAGGGAAAACTTGTATCCTGTCTTATACACTCAAAATGAACTCATTTCAGCTCATTGGTTCCGTCTGCATGGTAGAACCAATCAAATGGTGCTTTTTCCACCCAATCAAATAGTGCTTTATCCGAGAACACCCATAGATCAATAAGTACACACTCCCCCATACTAAGCCTATAAAATCTCAGACTCAGCCTCATAGATGGCTACCCATTTTCAGGATCCCCTTTCTGCTTAGAGCTTTCCTTCTGTCACTCAGTAAGATTCCTCTCTGCCTTACTCTCTAGTGTCCGCAAACCTTATTCCTCTTCGTCGCAGGACAAGAACCTAGAACTTGCTGAACTGCGTGCATCAGGAACAAATGAGCTGTAACCCTCTCATTTGCTGAACTGAGAGAAGCGGAAATGAATGAGCTGTGATCCTCCTTTCTGCCTGCTGAGCTTCAGGTGGCAGGAATGAACGAGCTGTTGCATGCTCCTGCTCCACAGACTATGGGAGAAAGAGAGCTATAACATGCTCCCACCTGCCAAGCTATGAGAGTGAAGAGTTCCAATATTTCTTGGGGGTCCAGACATTGGAACTGCCTGAGCAAGAGCTGTAACACCCCTTGGAGCTTGAGATTGCTGGCATCTTCGAGTTTGCAGGTGCCACCATGTTCCTCTTATTTAGACACTGGCACCCACCATGGAAGCCACTTGTGGCATCCCCAGGCCAGCTGTGGGATGAGCATGGAGCCATGGCAGGTGCGAGAGCTGAGCATTTGAGAACCCAGCGCAGGCTTCTGTACCAAGTGGGTAGAGTGAGCCCTGTGGACCCAAGCAAGGCCCAGACAGAGGAGATGGTGGGTGCAAAGATTTCCGGCTGGCAAAGCAGCATTGAAGGAATACTGTAACAAATTGTACTTCAAACCTCAGCATCATACAACTACCCATGTAACAAATCTGCACATGTACCCCCTGAGTTCAAAATAAATTTGAAAATTTAAAAAAAGAAAAGAAAAGAAATTTGGTCTTTCAGTTTCCAAGAAGAATCACTTGAGAGTTAATCTCTAGATACAGCTCTGCTAGATTCACAATGACTGATTCATAACGGAGCAAACCACAACATCGATTAAAACAGATTTTGTGACTTGTAATTAAATAACATTTATGTCTTCAACATTGGTTCTTCATCCTCTGCAGGGCTCACAAGTGGAGCCACAGGACATTCTGTACACCGCAGAGGAACCGAGGTCTGAGCCCTGATTTCTAGGGAGCACTTTGCAAACACTAAATAGTGAAGGTTGTGTCATTCCCTTTAAGTTTTCAACTGCTTTCAAGCTCTAGAAGCAGTTATTCAGAAGTTAGGTTAGTTACACATCAATTTTCACCACAGTGACCCACTAAACATTAATGTAGCTAACCTGTCAACAGCTCAAGATAGCAAGTAGGAGTACCACTCCTGTACTTGACTATGGATACTGTCTTCAGGTAATACAGATTTGTTTTCATTTCAAATAATTGATTTAAAATGAAATCACTTTTTTCTTTATTAAGGGTAATTTTGTGTTTTAATTATTATTTTTTCAACTTGAATTTATATGCCTTACAATAATGTTTGTAGCAGAATTGCTAGATATGACAATGGATCATATTTTTCTTACTTTTTTTCTTTATTTTTATTTTACTTTTTGACTAAAATCATTCATAAGCATTACATTTAACACACAGCAATATAAGAATATATTGTCTTTCAAGATTATCTTTACTTTGAATATCTGTTTGAGCCTTGAGGCTTAGAGTGGCCTGTACATTTTGTGATGTCAGTAATTGCTATTCTCTTTTACATTTATTGCCTGTCTTAAAAATGAAACAAGCAATATCATTTTCCATGATTGTATATTTCTAGCCATTACCATCCCAAATTGCATAGTAACAGGGTGAAACTTACTTGTAACATTTTATAAATTGTGGCTCCTTCAAGAGAGGCTGTGTGTAAATATCTAGTCTGGCAAACACTGGCCTACATTCAAAATATCACTGAGTTCATTAGCACCTGGAATAGATACAGTAAAAGTCAGGCCATCATACATAAAGAACATTGGGACCAGAGGAGACATTCTGACACAAAGTCCAATTGTGTCAGTATGTACAGTGAGCCCTCCATATGTAGGTTCCACACCATGGATTCATCCAACTGTGGATCAAAAGTATTCAGAATAAAACAATAAAAATAGGAATACAAAAGCAAACAATAATAAAAATTTAAAAATAAATTATAATAACTTTATATATCATTATGTTGTATTAGGTATTATAAGTAATATAGAGATGATTTGAAGTACACAGGAAGATGCAAATATGCAAATACCTCACTATTTTATAAAAGGGACTTCAACTTCCATAGATTTGGTATCTGTGCAACCCTGTAACAAATTCCTGAGAATACCAAGGGACAATTGTAGCTCTCTAATGGGTGCATTGAAAGTGATCAAGTATTTGTGGAATTGCATTAAGAAAAAACACCGCATGTTCTCACTCATAGGTGGGAATTGAAAAATGAGATCACTTGGACACAAGAAGGGGGACATTACACACCGGGGCCTATTGTGGGGATGGGGGAGTGGGGAGGGATAACATTAGGTGATATACCTAATGTAAATGACAAGTTAATGGGTGTAGCACACCAACATGGCACATGTATACATACGTAACAAACCTGCACTTTGTGCATATGTACCCTAGAATTTAAAGTATAATAATAATAATAATAATAAAAGACTGGCTTTGGGGTGGTAGAGGGAAACAAGTGGCCCCCCATGCCCTGCCTGTATTTTAGAATCTTTTGTTCTTGTGAGACTTGAAATTGTAGAGTGGAGCATAGGAATACGCAGCAGTGGACATGTGTAGTTAGGTAAAATCCGTCCTGATTTCTATATCTTCCTCATTCTGAACACTATATATACTTGCCTCTTGGAGTGTGTGATTCATCTTTCCCACTGACTCTTTTGTTCCTATTACTTCTCCCAGGACTATTGTTAACTTTGCTCTTATGTTTAATGTTTTTCTGGGACAATCTCATCTACTTCAAATGCCTCAAATATATTTCTCACTCCAGTATATTTTCTTAGCTCTGGAATAATATGGCCAAGTTCAGATTGCCTGTCTTTCATAGGATGCTTCATGAACACTTAGAATATAACAGCTCTAAAATAATCTTATCCTCAAACTTTAGCTTTAAAATATATCATTCTTCTTGAAATTATATAAGATTTATTAGTAACAATACCAATTTAGTCACCCAAGACAAAAAAATCATTCATATGCAAAGTCTGCTTTTCTGTATAAACAGGTTTCTAAGTTCCAGCCATTATAGCTTTAAGATATTGAATATATTCCATCTATGTTACCCTTACTTGACCAATTTCAATTACTCTTTGTGGATAATTCTGTACTTATCATTTATGTTGTAACTTATTGTGCAATTATTTTATATTATTCCTAAAAAGAAAATTATACCTAAAAGAAATGTATCTATTTTCTCTGCTTTATTCATACATATACACATGAATGTTTTTCATTATTCATTCAAAAAATATTAATTGAATACATACCACTATTCTATCCATGACAGATAGAATGGTAAAAATATATTCTCTATCTTTATCATGCTCATATTCCAGGGAGAAACCAAGAACAACTATTCACTAAAATTAAAGTGATTTCAGATAGTGATAAGGATAAATGTTATGACAAAATGAAGTCTTGGTGATTGAATAAAGATTGATGTTGGATGTGGTGAGTGTAAAGCTATTACCATAGGAAGGTCAGAGAAGACCTCTATAAGAAAGTGATTTTTGACTTGAAACCTAAATGATAAAGGTGAAGTCATGCCAAGATGTAGGTGAAGAATGCTCTCATAGAGAGATAGAAACAGCAAAGGCCCAGAGACAGAATAAACTTTATATTAGTCAAACAGTAGAAACAGTGGGATATCCAGAGTGTAATGAAAGGTCGGAAGCATTATGAGGTTAGAGACTGGTAGAGACTTCATGTTTTAATCCTTGAAAGACTAGGTGAGAAGTTTAGATTTTGGTATAAATGTAACAGTAAACCTTTGCATATTTTAAATAATAGAGAAATAGAATTTGACTTATACTTTATAAGTACCATCTAGTATAGAAAAAAGGACTGGATGAGATAATCAAGCATGCATACAAGGTAATTGATAAATATGTGGGTCTGAATTCTGACTGGATAAATGAATTAACATGATTCTATGTAAGTTTTACAAACCTTTACTAAATTGACTTTTCAATTATTTAGAGACTATCGACCATATAATAATGAGATGAAAATTTAGCACTCCTACTCTTGTCATGATTACAGACAGATGATTACAGACAGTTTTCTGTAGAGACCTGTATAGATCGTATTATGAATGCAGTCGGTCAGTAATGAAGAAAGACTTGTTGGAAGACAAAGGACTTAAGCCAAGCCCTTACATTTTTGAATGAATAGAACCCAAATAATCACAGATAAAGAAGAGCATATGAAAAATTGAATCGATGTTTTAAAAAGTACATTCAAAGAACTGCAAATCAGTCTATTTACAATAGTGTAAAACTAAGGACTCTAGAGATAAAATTTGCAAATTCTGGATTCTCTACTTGCTGGGCAGTCTCTGGCCACTTACTAAATCTATGTACTTTGGTTTTCTCATCTGTGAAATTAAAATAAGTGTATTTACTAACCTGTAAGCTCCTTTTGATGATGAAATGCTGATTTAGTACTTAGCATAGTTCCTGGCAACAAGAAGGCAATCAATAAATAGTAGATATTATAACTTATTATTATGGCTAATGCAATGAGGAATGTCTGTGACAAAAGATGATTTAAGAACTGGGAAGGATCGAACTGGGAATGATTGTGTTTACAATCTTAATAAGTATTGACTTCATCTAGGAATGACTATGTTTACTGTGTTGACAAGTACTGACTTAATCATGATGACAAGTACAATCATGTATAGTTTATATGCAAAAGTTATATATCTGACATGCTTCTCAGGGAAATCGTGTGATTTAAATTGTGGAGAATGAGGTAGATGGTAGTATGGCTTTTACCAAAGTACCCAGTTGGAAATCTGTTCTAAATACAGGTAGAAATGTTGAGAGTCTATCCTAAGTCATAGGCCATGGAGACAGAAAGTAGGATATGTGGAGAAATATTTAGGAGACACACTTTACAATACTTGGCATTTCATTGAATTTCTGGAAGATGTGAGGAGTTTAAGAAAATAATGAACATTGGTAAATATAATATTATTTATTCAGAAAGTACCATGTGATAACCTCTTTATATACACTGTAACTAATTCTCATGAGAATCATCCAAAACAAGCCTTATTACCATATTATAGTTGATAGAGGCTCAATGGGGCTAATACCTATACATGAATATGCATAACTGTTAAGTGATACAACCTAAATTTGAGCCAAGGTTTGCCAGGTTTCAAGAGCCCATCCAATTTACACTAAATAATCAGTCCTGCTAATTGGGGCAAATGGAACTGGTGGATGGAAATGCATTATATTACATTAGGGAGCTGTCTTCATCTATTTGGGCTGCTATAACAAGATACCCTATGGTGGGTCATTTGTAAATAACAGAAGTTTATTTCTCACAGTTCTGGAGGCTGGAAAGTAATAGCAGATTCAGTGTCTGGTGAGAGCTCTTTGCTTCACACATGGATCCTTCTAGCTGTGTTCTCATATGGGAAGAGAGTCAGACAGGCCTCTTTTATAAAAGGACTAATCCCATTTATGATGATGAAACTCTCATGTCCTAATACTTCCCAAAGCCACACCTCAATACTACAGCATTGGAGATTTTTTTTTTTTTTTTTTAATTATACTTTAAGTTCTAGGGTACATGTGCACAACGTGCAGGTTTGTTACATAGGTATACATGTGCCATGTTGGTTTGCTGTACCCATTAACTCGTTATTTACATTAGGTAATTCTCCTAATGCTATCCCTCCCCACTTCCCCCACCCCACAACAGGCCCCAAGGTGTGATGTTCCCCGCCCTGTGTCCAAGTGTTCTCATTTTTCAATTCCCACCTATGAATGAGAACATGCAGTGTTTGGTTTTCTGTCCTTGTGATAGTTTGCTCAGAATGATGGTTTTCAGCTGCATCTGTGTCCCTGCAAAGGACATGAACTCCTCCTTTTTCTATGGCTGCGTAGTATTCCATGGTGTATATGTGCCACATTTTCTTAATCCAGTCTATCATTGATGGACATTTGGGTTGGTTCCAAGTTTTTGCTATTGTGAATAGTGCCACAATAAACATACATGTGCATGTTTCTTTATAGTAGCATGATTTATAATCCTTTGGGTATATACCCAGTAAAGGGATTACTGGGTCAAATGGTATTTCTAGTTCTAGATCCTTGAGGAATTGCCACACTGTCTTCCACAATGGTTGAACTAGTTTACAGTCCCACCAATAGTGTAAAAGTGTTCCTATTTCTCCACATCCTCTCCAGCATCTGTTGTTTCCTGACTTTTTAATGATTGCCATTCTAACTGGTGTGAGATAGTATCTCATTGTGGTTTTGATTTGCTTTTCTCTGATGACCAGTGATGATGAGAATTTTTTCATGTGTCTCTTGGCTACATAAATGTCTTCTTTTTGATGGGGTTGTTTTTTTTTCTCGTAAATTTGTTTCAGTTCTTTATAGATTCTGGATATTAGCCCTTTGTCAGATGAGTAGATTACAAAAATTTTCTCCCATTCTGTAGGTTGCCTGTTCACTCTGACGGTAGTTTCTTTTGCTGTGCAGAAGCTCTTTAGTTTAATTAGATCCTATTTGTCAATTTTGGCTTTTGTTGCCATTGCTTTTGGTGTTTTTGTCATGAAGTCCTTGCCCATGCCTATGTCCTGAATGGTATTGCCCAGATTTTCTTCTAGGGTTTTTATGGGTTTAGGTCTAACATTTAAGTCTTTAATCCATCTTGAATTAACAAGGATATCTAGGACTTGAACTCAGCTCTGCCCCAAGCAGACCTAATAGACATCTACAGAACTCTCCACCCAAATCAACAGAATATACATTCTTCTCAGCACCACATCGCACTTATTCCAAAATTGACCACATAGTTAGAAGTAAAATGCTCCTCAGCAAATGTAAAAGAACAGAAATCACAACAAACTGTCTCTCAGACCACAGTGCAATCATGTTAGAACTCAGGATTAAGAAACTCACTCAAAACCGCACAACTAGATGGAAACTGAACAACCTGCTCCTGAATGACTACTGGGTAAATAACAGAATGAAGGCAGACAAACAGAGAGCCAAATCATTTTATTCTCTTTGTAGCCAATTCACAATGGGCCACATGAAATATAAGAGGATGCAAACAAATAGAAGAACATTCTATGCTCATGGATAGGAGGAATCAAAATCGTGAAAATGGCCATACTGCCCAAGGTAATTTATAGGTTCAGTGCCATCCCCATCAAGCTACCATTGACTTTCTTCACAGAATTGGAATAGAACTACTTTACATTTTATATATAACCAAAAAAGAGCCCACATAGCCAAGACAATCCCAAGCAAAAAGAACAAAGCTGGAAAAACAGATATATAGACCAATGGAACCGAACAGAGGCCTCAGAAATCACACCACACATCTACAACCATCTGATATTTGACAAACTTGACAAAAACAAGCAATGGAGAAAGATTCCCTATTTAATAAATGATGCTGGGAAAACTGGCTAGCCATATGTAGAAAGCTGAAACTAGAGATTAGGTTTTAACATAGAGATCTAGCTGGGGAGGATGACAGTGGGGCACAAACATTAATAACTTATCAGGAATGCATCAGGAAGGGCACATTTTCACAGGAAATATAATAGGTTAAATTTTGACATGTTCATTTTTATATGCCACTGGTACATAAAAAGGAAGAAACAGACTATTTTTTAGAAATATGAGATATCTCTACTGTATAATTTAGGTGCCTGAAATACCAGGAGGTTAAGTAATATGTCAAAAGTCATTCAAAACATAGAAGTCCAAGGACGTAATTTTGATCTGACTCCAGGTCTGTATTCATTGCCTTGTTTCTTTTTCCACCCAAGAAGGTGGCCCTTAATCTCCCTAGACGGAATGTTTTTCCTCATGGCTTAACTCAGCCAGATAATTACTTATCTTATTCTCTCAGCAATTTGTATAAACTTCTACTAATGCCTAAGTTCATTGTTTCAACTATTTGTTTAGAGATTTTTTCCTAAATAGTTTGAAAGTGTCTAGAATTTTTGAGAATATATATGTGTGTATATATATAATATGTATATATATTCTCAAAATATATGTGTATATATTCTCAAATATATATGCACACACATATATATACATATATATATTTGCTCAATAATATATATATAGTGCATGTGATATATATTATATATATATAATTGACCCAAATAACACATAGAAAAGGTGGCCTGTGTGACTTCCTAATATAGGTTATAAAAGGCATTGAAGCTTCCTCCTTGATTCCTTCCCTTATATTAATTACTTTGTGTACTCCAACTCCAATCTCATAAAGACACATATATACAAAATGACCTTCCAGTTATCTCTCTATAGAACAAATAGAATAATGAAACAGTTAAAAATGTAGTGGACAGGAACCAGAAAAGTGAGTTATTTTATAGAATTATTTTCAAATGGCACCATTATGTCTTACTACTCAAGGACAGGTTGAAATATATGAATTCACAGTTCTGCCCTCATGTATGTAAGCTTTGCCCTATAGAGAGAAAATATCTTATATCTTTAGAAGACTGTGCTGAAGTTCATCCAGTGCCATTCAATATCACAGCAGGAATATCACAGCCCATCACTTCTAAAAGTTAATGTACCATCCTTCACAAGATCCTCTCTTGACTAAAATTGCCAAAGGTTAAATGACATTAATACAGAAGTTCATGACTGCATAATGCAGTTTATAATCCTGAGGACATACTTTAACAGCAACAACCATTCTTCTCATATTCCCCTTATCTTTTAGATACAAAAATTGCTCTTGTGGAAAATTATCATTTCCCAGAGGTACAATTCTTGGTGATGGGGCTGCATGGGGCACAGAATAGCTGAAACCTTCAGTAAGAAACAAAACAGTAGGTAAAGCAACTGCCATCTCGTGACAGTTACATTGCAACGCTTGATTTTCTTAGGTCCTTTTTTCTCTACAAAACAGAAAATATAGAACTCTTTCATTTAATCTGTGTCCCTGGGAGAACATCCTGTGTTTGTGCATGCTTACGTTCATGTAACATGTATCTTGTTTTTCTCTTCCAGTGAAGCTATTCTTTCCCATTTGACTGATTATAGCAGATATCATGTATCTCCTAAATGGTCTCAGATCCCAAATGACTCTTTGATTTGGCTGATACTCACATTTTAAAGAGAGAGATATGAGGTACTCCAGCAGCTGGAAATTCGTTATCTATGACTAGGACATTTGTTTGAGTTCCTATATACCCAGCTGCTTTAAGGAACTAGGCAGGTATGTGGCAACTTCAGGAAAACTCTATGGCAATGCTTAAAAACTTCTAGATTACAGTTAAGCATAAGGAACTCTTTAGAATTTCACTCCTTTGGGTGTTTCTTACCCTTAGATTGTGGAGGATATTTTACAAATGTTCCATTTTACCAATCTATTGGTTGTTGAAAAAATAGAACACTGCTTTAAAAACTTGATTTCATTCCTAACAGCTTCACATTGCAGAATAGTGATCCTAGTCAGCACCCTTAATAACACCACTTAAACTTTAAAAGACAACAGTATATGCCAAGTTACAGATAGAAAATGTCTCTCCAAAACATACATACATATGTATATATATAATTTTTTTTTTTTTTTTTTTTTTTTTGAGATGAAGTCTCACTCTGTCACCCAGGCTGGAGTGCAGTGGTGCGATCTAGGCTCACTGCAAGCTCCACCTCTTGGGTTCACTCCATTTTCCTGCCTCAGTCTCCCGAGTAGCTGGGACTACAGGCGCCTGCCACCACCCCAGCTAATTTTTTGTATTTTTAGTAGAGACGGGGTTTCACCATGTTAGCCAGGATGGTGTCGATCTCCTGACCTCATGATCCACCCGCCTAGGCCTCCCAAAGTGCTGGGATTACAGGCGTGAGTCACCGCGCCCGGGACATATATTTTTATGTGCCATTGTATAATCCAAAATTAGGATTGCCAATTTAGATCATGATCAACAGTTATGAATTATTAGAAGCAAGCAAAAACCACAAATACAATTCAAGGGAGTATTTGAAAACAAACAGTTGTCAAGCTGCTTGAATATTTTAGAAATACTCAAGCTTTTTCTCATGAAAAAGTTTCTTCATATATATATATATATATATATTCAAATAAAACCATATAGAATTTGGTTATGTCATGGGTACTTTTAGGGAATCCTTAGAAACATGTTACTTTAATATAGATTTCTATGGTAAAAAAAACTTCAGGAAAATCTGGATTAAATAAAGTTACAAATATTCCATGGTGGTTTAACAATATATTTATTATCCTTTGTTATTATTCCCTTTAAGAGATGGATCTGAAATCTCTTCTCATCAATAATGGAATGAACTTAGTGACTGATTTCTAATAAATAACACATAGAAAAGGTAGCCTGTGTAACTTCCTAAAATAAGTTATAAAAGGCATTGAAGCATCCTCCTTGGTTCCTTTCCTTAGATTACTTACTTTGTGGACTCCAACTACTATCTCATAAAGACACATAAGCAGCAATGTGGAGAGGTACACCTGAAAAGTAATGGAATCCTTATGTCAATAATCTGCCCTGATTTGCCAGGTAAGTGAGTGAGCCATCTTGAAAGCAGATCTTCATCTCTGTCAAACCTTCAGGTAACTGCAAACCCTAGCCAGCATCCTGATGGTGAGCTTATGCATGTGAGTTCATACATGTTTATTGATTTTCTATTCTAATTTTTGAAGTAATTTTCTATGTAGCACTACATTAAAAATGCAGATTATTTTATTCCAGAATTTCCCAAAGGCTTTAATGTGCTAATGTGTATTTCAATTTAAAGGAAGTTTTACAATACTCTGAGAAATACAAATAATTTTAACCAAAGTACTCATTTCTCAACTGTATTTCTTGTAATATGTAAAACACTCTGCATAAGAAGATGGTGTGCATAAAAGTCAATATTGACTGGTAGCTAATATGTTCTAGTATTTTTATATGCATAATATAATTGAATCCTCACTAAAGTATTACAATGTATTATTTATCCCAGTTAGCACTTAATAGTAATAAGGCTAAAAGAGAACAAGATTTTTCCCCTGATAAGCCATAGTTGTTTTTAATGGCAGTGGGGTTTAAATGCAGGATTTACTTAATACAATTGCATAGGTGACTGAAGAGATGGATTTGCAACTAACTAGCTTTGGGTATCAATTTTTGTAAATTAAAATGAGGAAGCTGACATTTTTGATATGTATGCACTTTTTAAATACCAAAATTCTGTAGTTCCACTATATGAATTGAAAAGAAGAAAAAATATTTTACTAATATTCCATCTCATTTTAGTAAAAGTATTACATTTTTAAAATAATGTCAGGTTTACAATGACAAGAACCCATTATTTTGAATCACAAATAATGGTTTTTAAATTACTACTCCAATATGTACTAGCTACATCAGATGCTTCTATAGCAAGTAAAAGAAATTCTGGTAATATAACTAAGAAACTTACTATCTCACCTAACTGCAAGTCCAGAGGTAAGCTGTTATAGGGTGAATTAATGTAGCAGCTCAATGATGCAAGTGTTCTGATTAACTTTTACGGGTTTCTCTTGACATGTCACTTGTAGTTGCTAGTTGAATATAGCAGCTACCAGTATCACGTCATAACACAAACATGTGCAAAGGCTTGAAGACATTATCTTGTGTTCTTTATGAGGGAAAAGAAAACAGTAGTAAGAGTCTCCTGTCTATTTTACTTGTTTAGGTTATGCCATCTTCATGATACTTGAGCAGAGGAATAGAATTGTCAAGATTGATTTACAGTAATTAACACTTAACCCCTGGGTTTGGAGAGGGATCCATGAAAATATATCTTCCGATAACTAAACAAAATTATAGTTGCATTTTGTAAGCAAGGAATTTTGTTGGAGGAGCCTAATTATTAGGCAACCAGTAATGTCTGCTGAAACAAGAATATGAAATATAAAACATTGAGCATTACACAATTTAAATATTCTGTTTTCTTCAGTGTCCTTACATGTTAAAGGAGAACTATGCCTACCTTAAAGAGTTATTTGATTATTACATTGGGTAGTGTGATTTTTAGTGTGCCTAAGGAGGATCTATATATGTAAAATGAATTTATACATGCATGCATGGCATGTATTTATGAATAAATAATTTTTGACTTATTTATTAATAGAGACTGGCTTTTACTTCAATTATTCTAAACTGGTAAAAATGGACTCTCTTGGAGATATTAGGATATAACAAACTATATGGTAATTTTTGGAATACATTTTCTCAATTTGCACATCCTTCTATTTCCATACAATCCCCCAGGTCCTTAAATACACCTAAAAGGCAAGTTTATCTTCATGCCAAATTTTATTTATGTCATTTACTTTCATTTTGAAACAGCTGTGACATGAAAGCACAGGTTGCTATCCTGCTGCAAAAATTCACTTGGGCCTAGTTTTATTATCATCCATGAGGACAGGTGGTTCTAAAGTAGCCTGATACTTCTGTACACCCATGAGGATGCATAGCAAATGTTCCACTATGTAGCGAGTGGAACATGAACTGAAAAGAGATTGGTGCCAACATCAGAAAGTGGCTGCTGTTGCTGTTAGAAACACAATTTTGAATTCCTGTCTTGAATAATAGAAATGCTGTTTCAAAATTACTACATCTAATGAGAAGTCATACATTGTGTGTATTTAGCTTAGAGAAGAAAAAATTCCATGAACTTGATAGTATCAAGTTTTAAGGAATTTTGTGAAGGACTGCTGGAGTGACAGTTTGTGGGCAGTGAAATGTTGTTTTGTCAGGCATTGGATTAGCTATCTTCCCAGTTGAGAAACCAGGAGATTGTTTTCAATCTGGTGGTTTCTATTTTGCTTAGATACCTATACTTAGTAACACCTAAGGTCTTATTTATATTCTGGAATTGAAGAACAAGAATACAATTTATTTAGAGAAATTAAACCCACACCATTGCATGAACTAAATAAAACTTGTCAAGCTATCTTAAGAACATGTAAGTATAACCCATGAAAATAATTAGAAAACATTAAGCATATAAACCGGTCTTATTCTACCAATCCTTTTAAAATTATTCTCTTGAAATCCAGAGGCAGGAGTGTCCACAAGCCTATGTTTAAAAAATGCGTAAAATACTAATTCTACAAGTGTTTTTGAAAATAAAACACTTTTTTCATTAAGATTGGCTAGAACAGCATACTATATGATCCAAGAAAGCTCCAAATATTTGCATATTAGGCCTGTTTAGGCTTATTCAAAAGAGACATGTTCAATGTTACTTAGGAGAGCATGGCTCAAACTTACAAATTAATAATTTAAAATTCACAAATTAATAATTTTATTCATACCACCTTTAACTCCTTGAAGGAGCCATTTACACTCCCATTCTCTCTAATCAGACCATCGAATCTGTTCTTGTGGGAGCCATCAATGACCTTCAAGTTGTTAAATATGTATTTCTCTAATCTTCTATGACATCTAAGCCCCATCTAACATGTTCAATCACTTATTTCATGAAAACGAAAACAAATATTACCTCACTTGGCTTCTGGGACTCATTCTCCTGGTTTTCTTCTTATTTCCCTGGTCATTTCTTCTCAGTCTCCTATGCAGATTCCTGATTTCTCATAGATCTCTTAAAGTTGAAGTGTCTCAGGGCTCATTTGTTGGACATTTTCTGTTCTTTAACTATGATCATTAAAAATCCCATTTATATATTGTTTGTAGATTTTGTATTATCTCTAGCCTGAAATCAATACATGTTTTTTGAACTGTCATCTCCTCTTGTATGTGTAATTGATACCCCAATACAACATGTTTAACTGAACTATATTAATCTTGTTGCTATAAACCTGTTCCACCTGCAATTCACTTTGTCTCAGTTGTTCACAACTTAATCAAACCCCAAACCTGAGGTCCACCTTTTATCTCTCTCTTCTGCTGTCCTTCTGTCCTCCACTCTTTCCTTCTCCTCCTTTCTCTCTCTTCACCCAACTCTGGAGCAAAACCTATTGGCCATTCTGGTACAAGTAATCATCTCTTGACTAGTGTACTCTAATTACTTCCTACACATCTCTCTGATTTTGCTCTTTGATTCTAAAAGAATATTCAGGGCACAGCAGCAGGAGGTATCGCATTAAAATCTGAGTACAACAGGTCACTCTTCAGTTAGAACCCTGCAATAGTTCCTCATTTTACTCAGATTAAAAGCCTCATATGCTCTGACCTTATTGAGTCTAGCCTCTTATCATCTTTTTGACCTCATCTTACATTTCTGTCCTTTATATGTTCTACTGAGCCACCCTGGTTTCCTAACTCTTCTTTGAACAATCTTCGTGTGTTCTGTTTTAGTATCCTTATATACTGGATTATTTTTCTTCCTAGAACTCTTCACCCATATATTTTTCTGCTAATTTCTTCATATCTCTCAGATCTTCATTAAAATGCCACCTCTCATTTCATTCTGCCTTCTCCACTCTAATACAATTATAATCTGTGCCTTTACAAAAACAGTACCAGTTCCCCATACCCTTTTTATTTTTGTTTTTTATTATACTTATTATTTTATGATATTTCATATATTTTATTATTATATTCATTTATTTTTTGTCTTAAAATCTAAGTTAAATGAGGGTAGAAATCTTTGTTTAGTTCCTGGGTGTATTTCAAGAGCATGTAATAATACCAAGTGCATGAGAGATGATCAATATGTATTTGCTTGATAAATTAATTAAAATTTTTATTTAACTTAATAAAACTCTTCTCTAAGAGAAAAATAAATATATATTTTCTACAAAATAATGAATGTATATCTAACAAAGCCAAGGCATACTTCCTACTCAAATTATAAATAAAATTATAATTTGTTATGATTGTTTTAATGTGATTTTTCTAGTGTAATAACATATAACAGAAATGTATAATTATTATAAATTTTAATTTTAGATAATATAAATGAAAACTTAAAAATAACAAGATGCCTACTAAAGATATGTGAGTACATAGAGGAAGTCAATAAACATTCCAGAAATAATATAAAAGTATATCACAAACAGTGCTACTTGATATTAGCAGAAAATAATTACAATTTTTCCTATTTTCAGGAAAAACATAAAAATTAATATTTTACTGCAAAATATAATTAACTTCATATAAACTCACATGAATGAAAATGAAAATGCATTTTAGAAGACCAAAAGGATTGCATGTGTGGAAATGTAGCCAGTCATGGAAGAGAACGATTTCAATTTGTACATAATTAAGATGGTTCTGAGAAAGTCACTGTGGCCTTACTTCCCTCATCTTTCTCATCTTTTGAATTAGAGAATAGGAATAGATTAGTGGCTTAAAACTCTATTTAGTGAAGTTTCACCTGATGTAAAGCATCATAGAGACCCGAGGGAGGTAAGGAACAAATAGAAGAAATGGGAGAAAGTTAAGTTTCCACATCTATATCTTCACCCAGAACCATTATGCTGTGTTAGTTAAAAGTTAGATTTGGTGTCAAATTTTCTTTAAATAAAATGTCTACTGCTAAAATCCTCAGTTTAACAACAATAGATTGTATAAACATAAAATAGCTTGCAACTGAAACATCTTTAAATCATTTGATTTACTGAAAGCCTAATATGTGCAATAACTTATTCCAAATTATGTAGGAAGAAATATAGGCACGGGGTAGATTCCTTCACTCAAGAAATCTGTGTCCTTTTCTTGTAGAACATGACACTAAAAGTAGAGACTATTTAGTTTTGTTTTCATTGAAGGCTGCCAAAGGAAAGAGACCATCATTCATTGCCTGAAATAAAAGCTTTTTGTTTTGTTTAACAATAATTCTTTTCCTAGGAAGACAGAAAGAGAGGAAAAGTAAAGAGATAATCTTATATAGGGTTTAAAAAAAAATAGAGCTCTCAGGTATTGTCAGACCTTGAGAAGTGAATGTGTTTCGGGATTGGTTGAACTATAGCTGTGAAAGGTTATCACATGGAGATTAGTTCGGATTGACAGACTTTTAAAAACCTGAGCAGTGGAAAAGGCAGTTGCTGCCAGACAGACTTTAAGAAATATGCTACCAGAGGAAGTTGTCATTGATCAAATACGATGGGTTTAAAATGGACTCAGGTGGTTACTTATTGGTATGACCAAAAACAATCAGTCTTTTCCTAGGAAGACAGGAACTTATGATTCTCAAGAGAAGTAGAAAACATGTGTTTCCTTCCACACTCAGCAGTGTCTCCAAATCATGTTTCCTCACACTTTCTTTTTCTTAAAACCCCAAACAAAAATACTGATAGACTCCTAACCAAACGTAAAAATGCATTTTAACGTATGATTTGAGAGGAGGAACTATTATCTTATCCTGCGGGTCACTAGATTATTTTGCTTCTCTAAATATGGGAAATATGAATGCAACTGTCCAAGGAAAAAGCATAGATCATGCCAATAAGAATCATATTGTCAAAAGAATAAGCTGTCTGCAAATATTTTATAGCCTTGGTTCTTGTCATAATATAAGTTTAGTGTGATCATTAGAAGTGTTGGGAAACGAAAAAACAATGTGGAAAGAATAAAATTGAGATGTGGTCAATATTGTACTCAGATTTTGAACAGTGTCCAAACATTAAGATGGGAAAATACAGGCCGGGCGCGGTGGCTCAAGCCTGTAATCCCAGCACTTTGGGAGGCCGAGACGGGCGGATCACGAGGTCAGGAGATCGAGACCATCCTGGCTGACACGGTGAAACCCTGTCTCTACTAAAAAATACAAAAAACTAGCCGGGCGAGGTGGCGGGCGCCTGTAGTCCCAGCTACTCGGGAGGCTGAGGCAGGAGAATGGCGTGAACCCGGGAGGCGGAGCTTGCAGTGAGCTGAGATCCGGCCACTGCACTCCAGCCTGGGTGGCAGAGCGAGACTCCGTCTCAAAAAAAAAAAAAAAAAAAAGATGGGAAAATACAATACAAATTATGTTGCCATTAATATAACATCGAAATGACTTTAGAGCACACATAAAAAAAGTAAGCATATGTACCATCTATTAGTAATTCATTAAGGAGTAGAGATATCTTTGAAACACATTCAGGAGCAAGGTAGCCAAATAGAACCCACCAGTGACCTTCTCCCTGCCCTGCCAGGAGCACCAAATTGAACAACTATCCATATAAGAAACCACCTTGATAAGAAACAAAAATCAAGTGAGCAATCGCAGTACCTGGTTGTAATATCCTGTCAAGGAAAGAGAATAGGAAAGACAGTCTTTCACTGCCTACATCACCCCTCCCCTGTACTCAGGCTACATGTGGAGACAGAATCTGTGTGTGGGAGGGACAGTGAAGTGGTTGTAGAACTTTATACTGGAACTCTGTGCTGCCCTGCCACCATGGAACACAACACAGGGCAGATTTCCGTCAGTGTCCATAGAAGGAGCATTTAGACCACTGTTCTAGCTCAGTGGTAGGAACCTGAGTTCTGGCTAGCACTCCCCACCAGTGAACTAAAGTGCCCTGGGGTCCTGCATAAATTTGAAAGGCAATCAGGCCACAAAAGCTGTAGTCTTTGGGCAAGTCCTGGTGCTGTGCTGGGCTCAGAGGTAGTGGGGTGTACATAACCCAGAGAGACACCAGCTGTCCAGGCCAAGGAACTGTCTGTGTCACCTCTCCCCCAATCCCAGGTAGTCTGCTCACGGAGAGACCCCTGCTTGCAGAAAGGAGAGAAACAAGGACTTTGTCTTACAATTTGATATCAGCTCAGCCACAGTAAAACACCAGGCAGATTTCTGAAATCGCTAGTTCCAGGCTCCTTTCACCTGCAAAAACGGAGTGACAACAATAAAGAGGGCTTTGTTTTGCAACTTGGGTACCTGCTCAGCCACAGTAAAATAAAGCCCCAAGCAGATTCCTGAAGTCCCTGATTCCAGGACCCAGCTCTGAGAAGGCATTTTTAGACCCAGGCTGAGCCAGAAGGGAACCCACTCTCCTGAAAGAAAGGAGCCAGTCCTAATAAGATTCCTACTTTGCTGTTCAAATAGCCCTTGGGCCATGAATAAATGTCAGGAGTAGCCAGGCAGTTGATGCCACGGGGTACAGTCAAGACCCACAACGGTGCTGGCTTCAGGTGTGATCCAGAGAAGTCCCAGCTGTGGTGGCCACGTGAGTGCTTGTGCTATCCCTTTCCCAATGCTAGAAAGTTCAGCTGGAGGAGAGACTCCTTCTGCTTGGAGAAAGGAGAAAAAAAAGAGGACTTTGTCTTGGAATTGGCTACCAGCTCAGCCATAGTAAAATAAAGCACAAATCAGATTTCTGAAATCCCTAATTTCAGGTTCTAGCCCCTCAACAACATTTTTATATCCACCCCGGGTCTGAAGGGAACTTGCTGCTCTAAGGGGAATGACCCATTCCTGGCAGGATTCACTACCTGCTGACTATAGAGGCCTTAGGCTTGGAATAAACAGTGGTAGCAAGGCAGTAGTTGTCATGAGCCTGAGGTGAGACACACAACCATGCTGACTTCAGGTGTGACCCAGCACAGTCCCAGTTGCTGTATCCACGGAAGTTCTTGCTTCACCCTTCCCCCAAATCCAAGCAACCCAACATGGAAGAAAGAAACTCCTTCTGTTTCAGGAAAAGTAAGGGAAGAAGAAAAGAAACACTGACTGGAAATTCAGGGAATTCTCCTGGGTCTTACTCAAGCCCACCAAGTCAGTACCTCTAGGAATTGGCAAGAGTTGCAGTGTTACCAGGACACTCTAGTGCAGATATGGCTGTAGTGACAAAATACTTAGATCAAAACACTTAATTCCCTTTGAATACTTGGAAAGCCTTCACAAGAAGGATGAGCACAAACAAGCCTAGACTATAAAGGTTAGAATAAGTTCCTAACTCTTCAATGCCCAGACATTGACAAACACCCATAAGCATCAGGAACATCCGAGAAAACATGATGCCACCAAATGATTATGAAGACATCATTGTTTTTGGTACTATTTACCTCCTGCCTGTATGTGCATACTTGCTTCATCTTCTTTAGCATTATGTTATCAGAGTTAGGGAGAGAGCTAGACCCCAATGCAATAATAACTAGAGACCTCAACACCCCACTTTCAACATGGACAGATCATCCAGACAGGTAATCAACAAGTAAATGTTGGATTTAATCTGCACTGTAGACTAAAGGGACCTAATAGATATTTAAAGAACATTTCGTCCATCAGCTGCAAAATACAGATTCATCTACTCAGCACATGGTTTAATCTCAATGATAAATGATATCTTAGCCTATAGAACCAGTCAAAAAGTATTCAAATTACTTAAAAAGTTGAAATCATATCAAGTATCTTCTCTGAACACAATGAAATTAAGCTGGAAATCAGTAGCAAGAGGAACTTTCAAAACTGCACAAACACTTGGAAATTAAACAATGTATTCCTGAATGATCAGTGAGTGGGTAAATGAAAAAATTGAGAAGAAAATATAAAAACTTATTGAAACAAATGAAAATAAGAACACAACCTACCAAAACCTATGGAATACAGTAAAAGCAGTGCCAACAGGAAAGTTTATAGCAATAAGCACCTACATCAAAAAAGAATAAAAAGTTCAAATGAAGAACCTAATGATACATTTTTAAAGAACTTAGAAGAGCAAGAGCAAACCAAACCCAGTTAGTGGAAGAAAAGAAATAATAAAGATTGGAGCAGAAATCAATTAAATTAAAACAAAAACATACAAAAATCAACAAAACAAAATTTGGTTTTTTGAAAAGATAATATTGACAAATCCTTAGGCAGACTAAGAAGTGAAGAGAGGAGACCCAAATGCATAAAATCAGAAATGAAAAATGAGACATTAGAACTGATACTGCAGTAATTCGAAGGATCACTAGAGACTACTATGAATGACTATATACCAATAAATTGAAAAACCTAGAATAAATGGATAAATTTCCAGATAAATACAACTTACCCAGATTGAACCATGAAGGAAACCAAAACCCCAGTAGGCCAATAAAAAGTGACAAGATCAAAGCTATAATGAAAGTCTCCCATCAAAGAAAAGTCCAGGACCTGATGGCTTCACTGCTAAATTCTACCAAACATTTAAAAAATAGTTAATATGATTTCTACAAAAACAATTCCAAAAAATAGAGGAGGGAATACTTCTAAACGTATTATATGAAGCCATTATTAATCTGATACCAAAGTCAAATATGCAACAAAAAAAGAAAATTACAAGCCAATACTCTGAGGAATATTGATGCAAAATTTTTCAACAAAATACTAACAACCAAATTCAACAACACATTGAAAAATTCATCTATCTTGACCAAATGGTATTCATCCTAGGGTTGCAAGAATGGTTCAGCAGTAAAAATCACTCAATATGATACATCATATCAACAGAATGAGGAACAGAAAACATATAATCATTTCAAATGATGCTGGAAAATTATGTGATAAAATTAACATTTTGCCCCATAGCCTGGTTGGCTATCACTCCCATTTCCTAGTATTCTCTACCTATTTGCATCACTTAGTACTGATTCAAAGCCGAGGATAGTTCATAAATACTCACTCTGGTATCAGAAAAAGGGCCAAAGTGAGTATTTGTTCCCTTTAGTGGAAAGTGCATTGAGACGCACCAGACATTTGACATAATTTCTCCCCTTGATAAATGTGCTTATCTGTAAATAAGCAGAGAGCAGATAAAAACAATAACAACAGCAACAATGCGAACAGTAGCAGCCTAGTGCTCTTAGTAGTGTCACAGGGCTAGAATCCAAATATTGAAGTTCAGGGCTTCAAAGATAGGCAAACTCTGAGAGACCAAGTTTCTGAAGAAAAGAGAAAACAAAAAAGACGACCCAATATTTTATGCCATTTATCATCTCAAGATTATTTTCATATTCTTAATCTGCGTGAAATAAGAGACCAAGAAAACAAACAGAAAGCTGAAGTTGAGTCATGAAACCTCAGTAGAGTGTCTGGTTGTCTTATAGTATTGGGGTTTTAAAACATGGATTTTAGGGCATGCCCAGTATGAATAACAAAAGCAAATATTCTAGGTCTCTAGTTGAGCCCTCTGAAAAGCTATGTACTACTGGAAAAAAAAAAAAAAAAAAAAGAAAAAAAACAAGAAAGAAAGAAATAGACTGGTCCCTCTGAAGTTTGAAGCCCAGGCACTCCTACATGTATTCATACTATATATCATTGTCAACTAAAAATTAAATCATTTCAGGAGGAAGATAACACCATTTAGAGCTTCTAAAATGTTCCAAATACAATGAACAGAACTATAAAAAAGTGCTAGATACATCTAAATACTAAGTTGTCTAAGACTGACTAGAAACATTCAATAAAAATAGATCTACATGTGATCAAAATCCTAGAATTATTGTAAACAATAAAACAACTGTAACTAACTGTATCTAACAAATGACAAAATTCACAAGCAAACTGGAATATAGAAAACAACAAAGTGGATAATCTAGAAATTAGAAAATAAAATATAGCAATTAATCAAAATGGACTTTTTAACAGAAAATTACATGAACAAACTGACGGAATCAGTAAACTATAACATAGGTCATTACACAGGAAGGGAAAAGCAATGGAAAATGGATAAAAGAGTATAAGAAACATTTGAGACAAAAATGAAATTGTCAATTATCCTAAGTAAAGTACCAGAAGGCACGGTAGGGTGAGATGTGGCAAGGCAAAGGGAAGAAATATATCAAGAGAAAGATTCAGGAGGAGCTACAAATTCCAAGTATGTTGGTACAGAGAAAACCACACCTAGAAAAACCATTGTAAATGGTAAAACAGAAGAGAAAATCTGAAAAGTCACTAGAAAAAAAGAAACACTGCCATCAAATGAGCATTAATAAGATTAATAGCTGAATTTTTGAGAGACATATCTGTACATGGAGTAATTATATCCATATGGTTTATTATGGTTCATTCGGAAATAGTTAAAGTATTAATTTTAATTACCTTATTATTGAAGGCAGTAAGTCAGTATTTCTTTTAGCGGCAGTAGCGGTTACTTAGATGCAATGCCTTTATCTCTATTCAAGGATAAAGAGTTTATTCACCCAGCTGCTGGGAATGCAAGTGGCAACCAGTACTCACCTGTCAGTCCTTATTATAGATTGCCTCAGCTGAAGATGCTAATACCCCAGCATTGCCCTGGATGAAGATCATCACCAAAGGTCATGAACCCATGCAAGGTTGGCCCTCATCCAGGGTTGACACAGGGTTAAAATAACCTTTTTTGTGTACAATTTGGGACAACTCTGAGGGGTTCGCTAATTTTTAGTACTCACTGCAGGGATGACTGAGCCATTTCATCGACTGCACTTCATCTTGGCTTCTACCTCCGACTTATCCAGCTTTCATCTTTCCTTATCCACACCTGTAGATCTCAGGAGCACTCCCTAGTACACCTCCTGCTCTCTGATTTTTTCCTCAGGGCCTATTTCTTGAGGAAATCAACCTGACAAGTAGGTTCCATACTTTTATTTTCCAACAATTGAAACAAAGTTTTATTCTCAGTTAAATTGAACTAAATTTTGCTTCATGTTTCCCCCTCAAACTATTTAAGATATTTTATACTAGACATTTTGTATAGCTACAAGAATAAAATTTCCATACACAAGTGATAGTATTAAATCAAATATGAATAAAAGAAAGAGTTTTGGAGGAATAAAGGCAAAAGAGAAAACTTTGATTTGGAATATTTATTCACCTTCGGATAGCTTCCTGGATTAGGTGCATATCATTTGGTAAAAGAGGCAAGAAAACTAATTTACAAGTCTGTACATGGAGCTTTAGGAAGATTTTGACTACCACTAAGGAATGTTTTATTTCACTAATGATGTCACAGGCATAGAGAAAGTTAAACGACATAATCATTTTAGAAGACTATTTTAAATTTTGATAGTGGTATTATGTATTTTTCTCTTTATTGTTTAGCATTTGAGAAATACACTTTATTTTTATTTTTACAATTCAGTTCATATTAGTTGCCTATTTTTAACAGTTTTAGTCAGATGTACTTCATATATCATAAAATTCACCCATTCAAAACTCGAAATTCAACTTTTTAGTATATTTGCAGATATGGACAATAATCACCACAGTAAATTTTAGCGTATTTTTTATTATATCAAAAATAAATCCTTACCCTGTGGCTGTCACAGCTTTATTCCCCTAATACACCCAATCCTTAAAAAAAAAAAAAAAAAAACACGAATCTACATTGTCTCTATAAATCCTTATTTCTGACATTTCATATGAATGCAGTCATATAATATGTAGTATTTGTGACTGGCTTTTTCACTTAGCATAATGTTTTCAAGAGTCATCCATCCTGTAGAATATATCAGTACTTCATTCCTTTTATGTCTGAATATTCCATTGGATAGGCATGCCAAGTGTTGTTTATCCATTGTTCCATTGATGGATATTTTGATTGTTTCCTCATTTTGGCTATTATGATAACACTCTCAGAAACATTCATGTACAAAGTCTTGTGTGAACATACGCATTCATTTTTCTTAGATATATACCTAGTAGTAGAACTGCTGGATCACAATGAAACTGTGTTTAACCATTAAAGAAACTACCAGACTGTTTTCCAAAGTGGCTGTAATATTTTACATACCAGACAGAAGTCTGTCAGAGTTCCAATTTCTCTAAATACACACCAACACTTGTTAATAACTTATGATAAAATTTTAGCCATCTTAATGGGTATGAAATGATATCATGTTTTTGATTTGCATTTCCCTGATGTCTAATTATGTTAAGCAGCTTTTCGTGTGTATACTGTCCATTCGCATATCCTCCTAGAAGAAATGTTTATTCAGATCATATGCCTATCCTTTAATTCATTTTTTTTCATTACTAAGTTGTAAAAGGTCTTTATGTATTTTGAATACAAGTAACTTAGGTATATGATTTGCAAACTTTTTTCTATTCTATGGGTTGTCTTTTTACTTTCTTGATGGTGTCTCTTGAAAACTAACCTTTTAATTTTGGTGAATTCTATTTATTTTTGTTTGTTGCTCATATTTTTGCATGTTGTTTCTAAGACTCCTTTGTCAAACAGAAATTTATAAAGATTTATCCTATGTTTTCTTCCAATAATTTTATAGTTTTACCAATGAAAATTAGGTATTTGATCAATTTTACTTAATTTTTGTACATGGTGTGAGATAAGGATCCCAATTCTTTCTTTTGTGTCTGTTCAGTTGTTTGGCACCGTTAGCTGTTATTATCTCATTGAATTGTCTTGACATTCCTGTCGAAAATCAGTTGGCCAAAATATGTGTAGGCTTATTTCTGAACTTTCCAACTTATTCCATTCATCTATGTGTCTATCATTTTATCAGTATCACACTGTCTTGATGGTCATTGCTTCATAGTAAACTTAGAAATTAGGAAGTGTGAGGTTGCATATTTTTTTTTCTTTTTCAAGATACATTGGTTACTCTTGGTCCATTACTACTCCACATGATTTTAAAAATCAGCTTGTCTATTTTACAATGGAGTCAGCTGAGATTCTGATGTAGAATGAGGTAAACCTATAGATTAGCAGCAGTTGTGGTTACTTAGATGCAATGCCTTTATCTCTATTCAGGAATAAAGAGTTTATTCACCCAGCTACTGGGAATGCAGCTGGCAATCAGCACTCACCTGTCAGTCCTTGTTATAGATTGCCTCAGCTGAAGAGACATACAGTATTGCCATTTTAACAGGGTTGGGTCTTCTGATGATAAACACAGATGCTTTTTCCAGTTATTTGGATATTGTTTAATTTCTCTCAACAATGTTTTGTAATTTTCAGGTGATAGGTTTTATACTTTTTTGTTAAATTTATTCCCAGTGTTTTTTTCTTTGTCATGTTTTTGTGAAAGGATTTATTTCTTAATTTCATCTTCAGATTTTTCATTGCAGAGATATACAGGATTGTGTTAGATGATTATTTTTGCCTACTGCATTATTTTCTGTAAAGCAGAGGTACTATGAAGTTATCAGTGTTTTTGGTGCTATTTCCTTTTATGGAGAAATAGAATAAAAATAAGGCAAAGTAAGAGAAGGCAAAATAAGACTGTGGTTGAAAATTAGCTTTGCAAATAAATATGAGCTTAATGATTAGAAGATACTTTGTGAAAAGTATATATCTATGTAAGGGAAAACAAGAATTTCCTACTTAATTGGCCACTCATTCACTCAGAATATGTTTAGCTACTTACTAGATGGCAGGAATTTTGATAGTCACTGGGAATACAAGAGTGCTTTCAACTCCTTATGTGCATACTTGCTGGGTCTCCTTTATCATTTACAGATTAAACCATGTAAAGTCGGTGATTGTCTTGTTTATCCTTGAATGATTAGAATAATGTAAAATATTATGGTAATGAATAGGGGTGATGCATAACCTTGATATGGGGCGTTTTGGAAGAATTTACTCTTCATTTAGAAACCTAAGAGTGAATGTAGTGTCAGAGTAATAGTCACTTAAACACATCTACATCAAAATCCTGAGAACTGTAGACAGATTACCTTACCTGAAAAAGGGGACTTTGAAAATGTGGTTAAAAGAAGTAATTTGAGTTTGGGAGATTATTCTAGGTCATCTGGATGGGACTATGTGTATGTATCTACAAGGGTTCTAATGAGTGAAAGAGGGAGGCAGGAGAGTCAGTGTCAGAGTGATGTGACAAAGACTGGGCCAGCCATCTCTGGCTTTGAAGACAGAAGGGGCCCCAAGCTAAGGAATGCAGACAGCTTCTAGTAGCTTCAAAGAAGTAAATAAATGGATTCTCTACTACAGTCTCCAAAAGCAGTGCGGCCCTCCCAATGTGTTAATTTAGTAAGACCCATCTCAGACTTCTGCTCTCCAGAGCTGTTAATTAATACATTTATTTTAAACTACCAATTTTGTGGTAATATTTTACGGTAGTAATAGTATACTAATATAATGAGTAGGAAATAGGAAGGAGGGTCTGGCATTGGTAGAGAAATTATCATATGTTAAATAATGCAAAGAAGACAGAACATGCCATATTCCACATATTAAAAGTAGTTTAACACATTGGAGATGGAATTTTTCAAGACAAGAAATACGTTGATATCAGGGACCAGATTATGAAGAATCTTGCAAACCTTGTAGGAACTGAACTCTTCCCAAGGACAGGGGTAGCTTTTGGAAAGGTTTAAATTAAAGAATAACTTCATCTAATGTTTTTTAGAAAAGTCTTCCTGAATTCAATTTGAATTCATGACAGCAGAATTGTAGTCAGCTGTTGTTATTCAGACCACAGGTATTAATGACCTAAACAAGTTGGGTAGTTGCTGTCTTAATGAAGAGGATGAGAAAAATCTATAAAATAAGTTGCAGTCAAAAACATAGTAAAAATGGTGGACAAAGATAAGTCGATGATGAAAACATTCTTTATTGGGCAATAGATAGGTTGCAGAATTCTTGAATTGTATCTTGGCACTGAATGAGGTCTAGGACATAACCCTGAGAATGCAGACATTTAAGAGATTTTTAACCCTAAACTTTAATCTTATTGTGTTATTTCTTCTCTGCTGTATAACATGCTGTGGAGTCAAAGCTGAATATAAACCATGACTCCATAACAAAAGGCCTATTTCTTTACTTTAAAATTGTTTCACTATTTTCAACTGTCTAAAATAATTTCTAATGTGATGTTTTTGTAAAGGCAAAATGGGGTAATGACAGGTCAAATGCTTAGAAAAATGACTGGTTTATAGTAAGTGGTCACTAAACATAAACTATTATTTAAAAAATTCATCAATCATATTTCATCTGATTTGTTGAATATCTTTCCTTAATACCTTGAATAAAATTCCCTTGCTCTTAGATAAGGAAAGGCAACATTCTACACATAAAACAAAAATCTAATGCTCCCTATAAATGGAACAATGAGCAATGATTCAGAATATATGTTTCATATTAGTTTTGGCACAGAAAATGTGTTCAAATTAATGGTCGATATTAGCCAAAGCATTGCAAAGTTTGTTACTAATAACACTACAAAGTAATTCATCCAGGAAATAAAGAAATTAAATATAGCACATAAAGATTTATCTACTAACTGGCTATTTTTATTTGTGCCTATGATGTATTATTGTTAAATATTTAACTGTCACACTTTCCTTAAATGGGATCAGAGGTTACAGAACATATATTTTTTTCCATCCAAAATATCAAATTTTCTTCATTATTCACCCCTTCCATAAAACAGTTTTCCTAATACTCTACTTGAAGAATCTAATAACTCTCCCATACCTTGTTGCTATTATAAATTTTGTTATATTAGAGTTTAAAATTTCATTGTCTTATATACCTTTGTTCCATCAATTACCTTGTGAGAACTTTAACAGTTATGCTTTGTAATTACATAATCTCTTTTACAGTAGCAAGATGGATGCATGATATGTGTTGATTGATAAAGAAGTAGGCATATTCCCAGATACTCAGTTTATCTGACCAGGTAGGTAGGAATATGAAACTATAGTATTTTTCTCATTTGATTTATTCACTTTTCTAATAGTTGTTTGAAATAGGTTATAACAAGGGTTATAATAGTAAGAGTAGTTGACATAAAATAGCCAAAATCAGTAACTAGTTTTAATATCTATGGAATAATTTCATCAATATCCCCCAAAAAATATAATCTACAAGAAATGCTGACCTCTATAGAACTAAAATTTAAACTGAGTCTGTGCATATTATATGTGTATGTAAGTGTGTGTGTGTGTATGTTTACATGTGTGTATATATATATTCTCTATCCTATTTTAGTTACAAACAGAGCTAGAGCTAAAGGGTTGAAACTGTGATCAGCATTTATACATATATATTTACATAGACTTTTCCTCACACTGGTTGCTATATAAGTTGTCAATTATAACTTGTTCCCATAGGAACATTCAAACTACAGCATATCTTTTTAGATTTAGAATTGTTAGTTAAGAGATAACTTTTATGAGGCAGAACACAAAAATCTTCACAGTAGATTTGTGAGTATAAATAGTACTTCTACAGATTTTATAAGAATACATATTGTATTCGTCTGCTAGGGTTGCTATACCAAAGTAATATAAACTGGGTGGCTTAAACAACAGCAATTTATTTCTCTCAGTTCTGGAGACTGGAAATCTGAGATCAAGGTGTCACCAAAGTCACTGTCTTGTTGGGACTGTCTTTTTGTGTTGCAGATGACTATGATTTCTCTGAGTGCTCACATGGCCTTCCTTTGGTGCATGTGGATGGGGAGGCAGGGAGAGAGGGAGAAAATAAGCTCTCAGTTATCCTTCCCTATAAGAGCACTAAATCCATCATGAGGGCGTGTATTAGTCCATTCCCACATTGCCATAAAGAACTATCTGAAACTGAGTAATTGATAAAGAACAGAGCCTTGACTCACAGTTTCACAGGCTGTACAGGAGGCTGGGGAGGCCTTGGGAAACTTACAATCATGGCGGAAGGTGAAAGGGAAGCAGGCACAATCTTCATATGGCAGAGCAGGAGAGAGAGAGAGAGAGAGAGTTAAAAGGTCAGTGCTACACAATTTTAACAACCAGATCTCATGAGAACTCAGTCACTATCATGAGAATAGCAAAGGGAAATCTGCCACCATGATGCAATCACCTCCCACTACGTCCCTTCCTCAACATTGGAAATTAAAATTTGACATGAGATTTGGGTAGGGACACAGAGCCAAACCATATCAGGGCCCCACCTTTATGGCACCATCTACACCTAATTATTTCCCAAAGGCCCAGTCTTCAAATACTATCACATTAGAGGTTAGAACATCAAGATATGAATTTTGGAGAAATGCAATTCAGGAAGTAGAACATTTATTTCAAAAACTTTGAATAGCCTCAGCCTTTGAGAAAATATTTTCAAACAAGAGTTAGAAATGCTAATAAAAATATGGTAAGAGTAGCTTCATGATCACAAAATTCATTCTATGATGATTTATAGAATGCTGACTAGAAAAATGATAGTTTATGTCACCAAGGAAGACACAGTTTTACAATAAAATATTAGACAATTTTCAAGAGTTTCTGTAGAAGGTTTATTCAGTGGTGATAAACCAATCTAATTATTTTCCAAAATGTCTCTATTTTTTAGTATAATAAATTATTGCTTGTCTTCATCCATGACAAGAGTTGAAAATTTTAAATTAGTTTTTTGAAATAGAAAACTTTATATAAAAGCATGAAACCCTTAGAGGGAGAAAATGACCAAATCTTTACTAACTCAAAATTAGAATGAATATACTTATTCTATGTAACTCTTGAAAAAACTTTAAAAGAATAAGTGAAAAGGAGACTTTTCAGTAGTATTAAAATGACTTAAATTCTCATAATTTTTAAATATGTTGAAAAATAAAGACAACATAAACCCTTGAATATAACATTAGTCTTTCAAAAAATCAAATAAATGAACAATTTATAAAATAAAGAAAGTAATAGAGATACTAATTCTTTGGATACTTAAATACCAACAGTCTTTTTAAAAGCAAAAATATCTGTTGGAAGACTCATAAAACAAATTCTAATTTTCCTGACATTCAGAGGCTAACTGGAATGTTTTCAGGATAGGCTGGCTCTATAGTAATAACAGTTACACTGATTTTAAAAAAAAAGAATTTATATGAGCTATTATAATTTCAATTTAACTATTAAAGTTGCCGTTTTTGCTAAGGCTGGTACTTCTGTTTTTCTTTGTCATTTCATATTAGGATAAAGACATTTTAATATTTGCTTTTATATTTTCCATTTGATGTGTCAGGTATTAGTGCATGATATTAAATAGCAGTTTTTCCATCAACATTGTTCTTGTCTCTTTCTTCCTTTCTTTTGCTGTCATTCATTATCCTGCATCTTCTTTTCACATGCTAATTTTTGTTTATCAGTATTTGTTCTTCCTCAAGATGGAAGGAAGTTGTCATTAGAAGATGGGAAGCAATATTTTTGTCATTTTTATCCCATCACCAATGTACCATAAAAATTGCTTATTTAATGAGGATTGGCAGCAAATACAGAGAATACATTCTAGAAAATCAATTTAAAGGATCACTTTTCATTTATTATCTGATTGTACAACAGTATAATGATATTATACATCATGTCAGTATCATAGTAAACAACTCAAATAACTCAGCATTATTTTAAAACATTTTATTTACTCCTTAGAATGACATTTAAAACAATTGTTAGCCACTATGAAAATGGAGTGTGTTCAGTGTTCAAGCTTCATGAGTAATTCAATATATTAACATGTGAATGATATTTCTTTTTCCAGAGGGATCTGAAAGTATGCACATTTTCAACACTGTCACCTTTTGAAAGACTATGTTTGAATGGATATTAATTAATCAAATACTATAAAATTTATCAATGTGTGGGATGCAGCGTGGGGAGTGTTTTTGAATAAAAGTCAATATGTTTCCTGATCTTTGCCAGTGATAAGCTATATTTTGACTCGTTTCTTTCAAACTTGACAGAATAATAAAGACAATGGAATCCCAAGGTGATAAACTTTCCTTAAGTTAAATTAAACATATTGTGATGTTTTGTTGTCTGCACACCTATATCTCACCCTCCAGTCTATTAAGCCTAAACGTGTTCATTTATTATAGACAATAGTCTTTTAAAGATTGGTCTTATGTTCATCATTTTAAAAACTCCTTACAATTTACAAGAGGAGTTAGTATTTAGGCTCTGGGTTTAAATAGTGGTATTTCATTGGAAGGGCTTCCAAATGTATCATCAGCACCATTAAATTATATTTAAAAATTTAGGTCACATTTTCATAACCTCAATGTGAATAGTATACCACTAGATGGAATTTTGAGATTTGTATCGAAGTGTTTGGTACATGCTATAGAATTTCAGAGAAAATTATTTTACATACTTATTATAAATATTAGCCAGGATTCACTAGTACACTAGACTAACTTTCTCTGAGCATTATTAGGAATAGTAAGAAAATTAAATTTTAAAATGTACTTCTACTGATATGATACACTAGTGCTTAGAAGAACACTCACCTATTGTGAGGAGAGGGGAGGGGGGAGGGATAGCATTACGAGATATACCTAATGTAAATGATGAGTTAATGGGTGCAGCACACCAACATGGCACATGTATACATATGTAACAAACCTGTACGTGTGCACATGTACCCTAGAACTTAAAGTATAATTAAAAAAAAAAAAAACAGAATACTCACTAAGAAGCATAATACTAATCCTGGAAAGGTGAAATTAAATATAATTCTAAGCTGTGGAAATCTGTTGTATTTAATAATCTAGAGCTAGCACTCTGGAATTACATTTGCTTTCACCTCACAGGTGTTTCAGTGACCACTGAGCTCAAGATTAAAAAAAAAAAAATACAAGAAAAAAAAATCTGTTTCAACTGGTTAGTCACTGTTATCAGCAGCCAGCACACGGGCCAATTGTGTGCTGGTGACAAGCACCAGTAACTCACATCATCTCCCTTCTTCACCAGGAATTGATTTAACCACAACCTATCTGGTAGAATTTTAAGGAAAGAGCTATAAGTAGTGCCTTAAGCAAAATGTCTAGAATTCTTACTTCCTAGGATGAATGGGGATGTATGTAAGCCATCATGCAAGAGAATCTATACTGGGAAAGGCACTAGGCAAGAAAATCTCCATGTATTAACAGACTCTGTGCTTAAATAGCAGATTATAAACAAGAAAATGTGAATAAGGTTTTTAGGTGAAAACAAAATTGCTCCTGTAAATTAACCCAGTCCTGAAAATATCAAAGGTTGATAAATCTCCACAATTTCTGTAGTTGAACATGGCTAGCAATTTAAATAATTTTCTTAAGAAATTCTCTCAGGTAGACATAAATAGCCCATTCCCAAGAGAGTAGACAGGTGAGTCATCTAGGACCTATAGAAATGGAATTTTATTTGCAAATCAATGTCCTAATGAAATGAGATATAAAATCATACACTCTACCCTATTAATAAACTCATCTTACAAGTAACCACACACAGCAAATGCTAAAGTTGCTCTTCTAGGAATGTTTGAGAGACTAAAGACTGAACATATGACTCCTTCAGGTGTCTATTCTGTTTTCTTCAATACTGAAAAGTGGATTCTGAAAAAGAGAGGAACGTTATAAGTTAGCTAACTTGTTTCCTATCAGGATAGGGAAGAGGAGATTATAACTACATGTGGTAAATGCCTATGAGTTCATCTCTGCTTGAAATGACCTCTCCTACAAGTTTTCCGCTTTCAAATCTCTCAAACAGAAAATTATTGACAACTTTGAGAATTGCACCATGCAAGGAATATCACCCTAGACTGAAATAATATTTCAGTTTATATTTTGTAATGCAAATAAATGGCACATCCATTCCACGCTAAACTTTATCTGTCCGTATCCTACCCTGTTTAGTCATTAATTGTTCTGTTTCATAATCAAAGTTATGGATTCAATGCAATCTATTATATCATTGGCCAAGAATAAAAAGACAGTTTTAAAAACCAAAAATAATATCATACTAAATATAATTCAGCTTTTAAAGATACCATAAAAAATTACAAATTTGTATTTAAAATTGTAAAAACCTTCCTGAAACTTGTATTAGAGTACTGATTATTTTTTACATTTTGTTTTGGTATAGATTTTCCAAAATATTGATTCAACAAAATATAAAAAAATACTGATTTGTGTGTACAAAATAAGTATCTTTGGGAAAGTATAATAATATAGTGGCCTATGTAGCCCACAACTATTTTATTCAACCTATAAATTTCTGGGCATTGATCCTAAGTAGTTGCAAGAAGAGCAACAGTTCCTAAAATGTATTTTCCTTCCTAAAATTTGCCTCCTTGAGATACAAGCAAATAAATAATGCTACTTCCTTTTGAGGAGAATGACTTTAAAATGCTCTAGGTAAAATACAAATTAGGATTTATTTAGAAGTAAATAAGAAAAGAAATATACATATTTAAAGTCCAAAAAATTATATGACTTGAAAATAACTTTAAAATCCACATGAAAATAAGCATTAGAGTTAATACTGAAACTCTACGGAGAATAATTATAGGTGAAGGATCTCAATTTACTAAATAAATAGCATGCTTAGGAATTAATAAATAATATTAATTAATTAATATCCATTTTCAAAAATTTGGTTTAAAATGCTCTGAATTAAATTGCAATTCTCAATTTCCTACTAAAACACTTTGAAAATACTAAGAATGAAGAAAACACACCAGTGATGAAAACCAGGAATGAGCTGGATTTAGCAAGATATTTTTATTTATTAGAGAACTCAGTGACTAGATAGAAAAATAAAAATAATAAAACAAGCAATTCTATTTATAACCATGTAAAACTGAAATAAGTGAAAATAAATAAGCTCGTGGTTTACAAATGCAATTAGTAAATTATATGCTCCATTCTATACTCATTTTTTGGGAAGCTACACTAAATAGATCATTTTCTAGGCAATTATAACTTGTGTAAAGTGACCTCATATTAACTAGAGTTATAAAGGCTGTATATAAAAGTTTAACATTCACTAGATACAGGCAGTTTCATAGAAACTTCATTCTAAAATTGACCCTTCCCTATTAAATGCACAAATATACTATAAAATTAAGTTTCATGGAAAGTTAGTGGTCAAGTAATTGACAAATAGAATAACAGAAGAAAGGGTTTTATAAAAAGATACAAATCTAGACACAAGTAAAAGAAAGTGCCTCACTCCTAATACTAAAAAACTTCTAAGAAACATTTAATTCCAGTATGTTTCCATTTTTCTAGAGAAACAAAATAATTAAAAGCTTCCAAAATGTTTTTTTGAAACCAGAAAATGTTGATAATGCATTCACAAACTTATTACAGCATATAACACTAAAACTGATCTTATTATTTTTATTGGTGAAAATTATTAAAAATTCCACAAGCAGATTTAATTGAGAAATTTAAACATGTATGGATATGAGAAACTATATTAATATACTTCACCATATTAATAGGTTAATATAAAACTCATTAAACCATTTCTTTGAAAATTTATTTGATAAAGTTCATATAATGAATGTAGTCTTAATTTTAAAATATTTAATAAGAAATAAAGGGTATATAAATGTCACAACGTATTAACTTATAAGCCGGAATCATGCATAGTACAGTAACAAAGGAATTAACCACTAAAATCAGGAAGACTGACTAAGGTATCCATTATTAAAAGTTTTTGAATATTTTACTGGAATGTCTAGTCAATGCAATTAGATAAAAGAAAGAAATAGGGCCGGGCGCGGTGGCTCAAGCCTGTAATCCCAGCACTTTGGGAGGCTGAGGCGGGCGGATCACGAGGTCAGGAGATCAAGACCATCCTGGCTAACACGGTGAAACCCCGTCTCTACTAAAAAATACAAAAAACTAGCCGGGCAAGGTGGCGGGCGCCTGTAGTCCCAGCTACTCGGGAGGCTGAGGCAGGAGAATGGCGTAAACCCGGGAGGCGGAGCTTGCAGTGAGCTGAGATCCGGCCACTGCACTCCAGCCTGGGCGACAGAGCGACACTCCGTCTCAAAAAAAAAAAAAAAAAAAAAAAAAAAAGAAAGAAATAATAACTTAGAGGTATAAAATTTACATACAAAAATTAATCTTCAAATTTACAAAAAAAAAAATGTTAGAAGGTAAAAAAGAAAGAATAGGCACTATAGCAGAATGGAAGCTATAAATGGAAGAATGTTTTAAAACATTTGTGACATACATAACCCATTTAAAAATTAAACACAGTTTTAAAAGATAATGGATCTTGATAAATAAAAAATCATATTACCATTAGCAAAAAAATTATAATTACTCATTGGAATAATGTAACAAGAATTCTGGAAGATCTCTGTGATAAAATCTGTAAATCCATAAAGGTTTTCTAAAAAGCATAAAAGAGGAATTAACCCACATATGCCTAGTGTTCCATTATTGGAATGCTAAGCATGTGGGAGTTATTTGTATCCTATTCCTCAAGGTCATGGCCAAGGTTTGATTGCAAATATTCAGAAAATCGCAACCTCAGGCATAAATGGGCTGAATGAATGGAATGACATGCCAAGTTTCTGGAAAAGAGCATTCTTCATTGTGAATGTATCAATTCTGTCTAAATCAATTTATAAGCAAAATCAAAATACTAAAGATGTTTACAAATGAAACCTGGGCATTTGATTCTAAAATTGATCCATCTCTATCAAATACATACAGGTACCATAAAAATAGGTCCCTAAATAGAAAGTTAGTTGTCTAGTCATTGACAAACAGAATAACAAGAAAAAGAAAACATTCTATAATCCATATATAAGTAAGAAAATGTGGCTCATTCTTAATCCTTGTACCTTTTTTTATGTCATATAGAGATGTCCCCCATACAGCAAAGTCCCAGTTAACCTTATTGAGGTGTGCCACACCACACATCCAGTTTCTGAAAGGGTCCAAATGTGGGATGAGCTGGGAAACACCTGGCAAGAGAATAGGTAGATTTTGATGGCAGCCTTTATCTGCCTGTAAGTTCTTTAGCAAGTGTTCAGATTTTTAGGTCTTTTCCCAGGAATGGGAAAGCCATTTGGGCAACCTAGGAGCTGCCAAAGCAACCAAATATCCTATGGAAACAGCTGGCTTAGGTCCTTCTATGCCCTTTCAGAACCTAATTCACACACCTAGAATCAGGGACAGATCCAGCTTAGAAGGGGCCACTCTTAGAGAACCATTTGCATTGGCAGCTGTTAGAAGATATCCCCAAATAATGTTATCAAAATTCATCCATTCATTCTACCAGGAGGAGGTTTCTAGTTCTGTCTTCATGTGGATCCCTAATAGACTCTGGATGCCAGGCAGGTCTGATTTAGACAGTAACACTAATGTGACAACTCTGTTGAAAATAGAAGGCATGGGAGGCTAACTCAATGAAACCTGAACATAGATAAGTGTTGCAACGTCACCAACCCTACCTGTAGCTGGCTGCTGTCACTGTTTCTAAATGATTGCATTCTAGTGCTCCTCCTGGTATGTCAGACTTGGTCTTGTTTGAATTGTCCACTCTTAAATGAATCTCTGGATCCAAAAGTTACTAAGGAAGGTTTCCCAGACTTTTGGGGCAGACACTCAATCTACCAAGACCCTCCAGCTGCTCTATATACCTATCATTTCTAGAGCCTGGATGTAGCTAGCTAATGGTGACTGTGGAGTGATAATGGTTTTGATTATTGTCCTTGAATCTGGGATTCAAAGTTTATTTATTGCTGATACTGGCTGAGGTCAACCAGCAGATAGCTACTGTTGAACATGAAGCAAGTAGTTAACTAGGTGGCAGTGGCATTGGAATTGCTGGTGGACATAGTTTCTGCCTCTGGGAATCTATACTAACTATAATAACTAAAATATAGATATCAGTGTAATTATTAGTGAACGACAATAACATGCCAAAGTTCAAAATATTAATTCTGAGACCTGACATTTACTTGATGAAGAATCGCCATAAGATATTTTTGAACATAACTAATTTAAAACATTATATTTACCCAGATAAATAATATTGAAATAACACTTGCTATTAAAATGAAACTTATTTTTTAAATGATATATGAGCCCACTATGGAGAAGTTAAAATACTAGGGAAATAATAGTGAAAGCAGTGACCACTTCTAGTCCTTCCAGAGAATTTCATTTTGATCAATAGTGTTTCTTATCTTAGTGTCTGCTAATATTCATTTTGGATTATTTGGTTTAAACTTAAGTATCCTAACCTAAACTTTAAATATGTAATGTTCATTTTAAAATGAAAAATACAGAACAATATTAAAATAAAAATTAAAATATCATCCATAATATCTACTACTTATGGACTTTTTCTCCACATGTAGGTTTATATAGGTAAGATTATTCTACATGTTGTGACTTTTAAGCACACTGAACCTAAATATATTTCCAGATGCTAGCAGAAAGAAAAAATGAAGGGGTTTCTAGTGATAAATATTGTGTCTGGTTGTTTACTGGAATTTGTTAAATAAGAAAGCAATATACATATATATAAAATATATATCATTTACATCTGAATAGGTTATTCAGATTCCTTGACAATTAAAATGAGTACTTTGAAGTTTTATTTTATTATCTATACCAGTGACATTTTTGTAAAAAATACAAGTAACAACAGTTTAGCCACTGCTTGCTAGTGGATTCTTGGGGGAAAAAAAGAGACTGGTTTTTATTTTAAGCAGCCATCAAGTATAAACAGAGATTCTATTTATACCACACAATAAGGAAATGCTTTTTGGAATCACATTTTGTGGGAACAGCGATGAAACAGAAGCAGATGAGGAAGTGCAGAGAGGGTCCAACTTTCTTCTTGAAAATTCTCTTTGTGAAAAGCATCATGACAAATGCTAGCATAAGAATCTTTAGTCACAAAGATTTGGTGATTTCTTCTGCTTTCAGTAGAGTTTCTTCACAGATATACCTTTGCATATATTTCAATAATTAAGCAGAATATACTTTTATCTACTTTTTAGTATCTTCCTTTCTGACTTGCTTCTAGCTTTTTAAGAAGCATTATTGGCATTATTCTAGCAGTTAGTATTTGTTTCAGCAATTAAAAAGTGAAAGTTTAATATTCAGTTTCCAATTGTCATTGATCTGTCTATCACTGTTTGATTGAATGATTGGGGGAAGGTATGTATATGCCATCTTAAAATTGTACATTTCACACACAGAATATAAACACACACACACACACACACTTCATTTTCTTTCTGCTTATCTTACTTTTTATTGCATTTAAATTTATCTAAAATTTTATATGTTTTATTTTTTCATTTATTTTATCCCACTAGAATTTAAGGTCTATGAAGGCAAGAAGTTTCTCTGTTTTGTCTACGACTCTATCCTCCATGGCTAGATTATGACCAGCACATATTAGTAGGTTGGTGCAAAAGTAATTGCAGTTTTTATGGTACACAATAAATATATATTGATTGAATTATTAAATGAGGAGAACAGAATTCCCAAATTATGAATGAGAAAATGGAAGCTGATGATTTAATAACTGCTGCAATGTACACAAATAACTAGTAGAGATAGATTTTCAGCCCAAACCAGCCTCAAAGTAACATTTATCTTATATTTCCAAATATACTACTGCCTGCAAAGGTGAAAGTCCTCTGCACTTTATTTTCCTAAGGGTCTATAATATACCTAAAACTATAACATATAAAAAAGACTATTGAATATTTATTGCTTGTTTTGCAATATCCTCAACTGTTTTTTCACTTGACTCTTTCATATAGTAGAGGGCCACTACTCTTAAATACAACCAAAATCTGCTTTATATTTATCAGTTTGAAATCACTAACCAACCCTATTTCTTATATTTATAACTGTTAACAGGAAATAAAATATACATTGATACTAATTATGCTATTCTGAAGGAAATTCTGTTTCATTGCTAATCCTTTTATTTTACACTTACAATGTACTTAAGATGGTGAAAGAACACAGAGGAACAGATTTAATGTGCCTGATGGCTCCCGCAACAGAATCTTAAATAGCACACAGACTCTTCTTTGCAAAAGCAGATACAAGACTGCAACCATTAAGAGGCCATGAAAAAGAGGACAAAGAACTTAACAAACATTTAGATTCCCCCACAAAGCGTTTCATCTTTGTCAGAATTTAATTTAAAACATTTCTGACATTCAATTATTCACTGTAGACAGACTCGGAATCAGATCATCTGCTGCCAAAGCTAAATGATCAAGTAGAGAGATATAAACCTGAGTGTTTTCTGCATAATGATAGCTCATAAAGATAAAAAATTCTTCCTAAAGGCATCATGTACTGTAGATATTAACACAGATTCCAAGAAGGAAATGGAAACCCAAACAAATATACTTGTATACTTCGGAACATAGAAATACCTTGAGAAATAAAGCTGAAACTCTTAGTAAAGATTTTAATTGGATCTAAGCTTGACTTAATAAATTTTGTGTTGTTATTTTACCAGTGTCATCCATTTATTAACACCCTTTCAAATTGTCTTCTTTTATATTTGCATTTTGTCTTGTTGACATGTTTTAATGAATATTTAAATTTGATGGATTAAAATTAGATTAACAACTAAATACTGCCATATACTCAGGGTGATATTATGCAATAAATGGAAGCTCTATTAACCATACGTGGTTTGTAGATATGACAGAGTGCTCACATATTTCACAGGGGTGTTTCCCAAGCCAGAACCAGATATTCTGCTAATCCAGTGCCTATAACCTTCCCTTTATACAGATTGCACTACCACAGTCCAGCTGCTAATAGAATTTAGGCACAGGATGGTACAGTCCTAGTCCTTAATCATTTGAAATATCTTTGACACTTGATTTTATTCTAAATATCTTGAGCAGAGTTATTTGCCTGCAGACAAAATAATAATTGGGGTGAACAATATTTACTTCTCCCCTTGGTAATTCATGTGTTCTATCATTAGGCCTAATCTTTATTTCAGGTCAAGCAAAAATGTCTACTACCCCCCTGAAATGGTTTGGCTTTGTGTTCCCACTCAGATCTCATCTTGAATTGTCATCTGCACATATCAGGTGAGAGACCTGGTGGGAGGTGATTGGATCAAGGGGGCAGTTTTCACCATGCCATTCTCATGATAGTACGTGAGTTCTCATGAGATCTGATGGTTTTGTAAAGCCGTGTTCACTGCTCTTGCTCACTCCCTCTCACCTACCACCATGTAAGATGTGCCTCTTCCCCTCATGCCGTGATTGTGAGTTTCCTGAGGCTTCCTTAGCCATGCAAAACTGTGGGTCAATTAAACCTCTTTTCTTTATAAATTACCCATAGGGGGGTATGTCTTTATGGCAGTGTGAAAACAGACAAATACATCCCCATGGCTCCTCACTAGTACAAATCATAGGGTGTCTTTATATAAAATATAGGGCCACATTACTTGCATTTTTCATCATTATTCTCACCTAAATAGAGTGTATATCTCATTTTCCATTTAAACATATAATGTTTCTTTGTGTTAGCACTATAGTCAGTGTCAATAAAAATGATTGTCATATAACCTGAATCCCCTTTGGTAAAAAAAGCAATACAATCTCAGTTCAAATGAAGATATGCAAAAAGAGGAATTTAATTTGAAGATACAGGGTGTCTCACAGAACTCAAATAAATGCCTGAGATTTAAGAATAAATAGAATCAGGAATATTATATATACTCTCATCCCTGCTCCTTTTATAATATGTTCATTTTTCTCCATCAAATATATCCTCCATTTAACTTCATTCACTTTCACAGAAACATCTAATTCAGCACAACTAAATAGAATCTTATAATGTTCACCATTGTCCAGTATCAAGCATGTCTCTTTTCCTGATATTCCAACTTCTGCCAATAATGTTGCCATTAACATGTATTAATTTGGCCAAGCTAAAAACATAGGTGACATTATAGGTTAAAAGTTATCCTTCATAATCCCTACTTAGGCACCACGAGTTGTTAATTATATTTACTAAATCCTTCTCTCTTATTATTCTATTTCTTCTCAACTCATTTCTGCTACTTACATCAAGGGTAACGTGCTCTCTCTGGAATTATTGCAAAGGTTTTACAGTTGGTATCTCTTACCTTTGCTTTGTTCTTCTCCAATGCATTTGCATGGATCCTAGCAGAAAAGTCTAATCCTTCTATGATGAATACACCATTTCACTACCCTGTTTCATATTCCCATTGCTCAGAGTATCGTGCAAACTTCATAGTCTAAAAGCACGCCTACGTGTTGTCTCCAGTTTTACCCATTGCCAAATTCCTCTTACCCACTTTTTACATCTGAATTTTACAATCTAAAAGGAATCTGTTTAATTACTTTTAACTTTATGTTATGCTTACGCTTGGACAATTGGACACAATGCCTGTCCCCTTTACCTTGGTAGCTATATTACCTTCTCTATCTCCACTCTGTTGTAACTAATTACCACAGGCTAGTATCTTAAAATAGCACAAATACATTGTCTTCTAGCTCAGCAGTTCTCGTTGACTTAACTCAAGGGGTTGACAGGCAGTATTCCATTCTGGAGCTTCTAGAGAAGGAGCAATTTCCTTCTTCATTCAGAGCATTTTCCTTGTGGTTGTAGGACTGAGAACATACTAAAGGCTGCTGTATGGTTCATTTTAAGAGTGAATTGTATGGTATTTGAATTACATTTCAATAAGTCAATTAATAAAAAGTGTTGCTGAGCTGTCTATTTAAATATAGTAATCAATGTAGACAAATATTTATAATGGATTAAGAAACCTTTGATGATTGAGTTATTGCTCGTGGTGCTTTCCCTCTCTGTTAGCACTCTTATTACATTATTTATATACCCTTTCTTGTAATCAGCATGTAGCAGAGGTTACATGAAAATAACTGACCACAGGAGCTCGAAAGATGTCATTGCTTCCTAATCAGAGGGTGAGAAAAGGACACGTAAAGGACATAATGGCTCCCAACCGGAGGAACAAATAAAACTCAATCGTGATTTTTTTTTTCAAACAGTGAAGGACTATAAAATGTAAGACACTGTGGTGGTGGCAACGTGGAAGTAATGAGTGTGATATGTTGCAAGCAACATAAACTGGCAACATGACACTTAGTACTTCTGTAGTAATCTCTATGTGAAAGTAAAAAGTGTAACTAGGTTGACAGCTTCAAAATGGAAAATAAGTGATGCCTTCTAGAGATGTCATGAAGAAATAATTGGCAACTGTCTACTCTCTACAATCAATTTCTATGCCCCTATTCAAGATTATGAAATAGGCCAGGTGCGGTGGCTCACACCTGTAATCCCAGCACTTTGGGAGGCCGAGGCGGGTGGATCACGAGGTCAGGAGTTCAAGACAAGCCTGGCGAACACAGTGAAACCCCATCTCTACTGAAAACACAAAAAATTAACCTGGCATGGTGGCGGGTGCCTGTCGTTTCAGTTACTCGGGAGGCTGAGGCAGGAGAATGGCGTGAACCCGGGAGGCGGAGCTTGCAGTGAGCCGAGATCGTGCCACGGCACTCCAGCCTGGGCGGCAGAGCAAGACTCCATCTCAAAAAAAAAAAATAAAAAGAAGATTATGAAATAAGTTGTACAATTAGCATAAAATCTTGTCTCATGTGTAATAAATTACCTATTATGAATGCATACAATACTATAAATCACAGAGGTTAAAAAAAGCTGCATCATTTGAATGTTATGACCCAGTTACGTGACTTAATATTTTTCCTCAGGCAAATGTGAACTATTACAAAATGACTTTCAGAAGGTTAAAGAAGAAAAGGTCAAGGTGTGAGGGGGCAATTACACCTGTTTGTCCTTCGTTGTACATGAATGGCTTTCCCTGAATTCTCTACACAATAGTGTGCATTATTCTACTACATGACTAATAAATCATTTGCAAAGCTTAAAATTTATTTCCTAGCCTGTAGTTTAAACACAACGTTCTGAATTGCCACCTGAATGGATGGCTGAAACAAAGAGGGACAGAATTTACAAGAAAGGAGTAAAAGAATATAAAGAGATATGGGCTTGCACTAAAAATTATGTAGTGAAAACATGTGTCTGTGTTAAAGGGAAAGTAACTATTTGACGGAAAATGAGGTGCAGGGAATTAAGAAAAAAGACAAACGTATCTCTTAGGTTAAAAGTCATGTTCAAAATATTATTTCAAAATTGAAATGGAGTTTAATACTTTTGAGTGGCTAATTCCTGCTGGCAAAGAATAGTCAGAACAGATGTGTTTGACAGTGAGACTTTCCAGAGATCAGTGAAAGAAATAGTTGAAAATGTAACTGGTGATATTTGAACCTGCAGTAGCAGTGGACTACAGCCAGGAGTTCTGAGTGCATAAAACAAAAGCCTGGGAACAATTTAAAAATTTCAAAATCTATCAAAAACAAATTATGTCTTTGGGAGCCCCTTTGATATCATACTATATTCTTGCTTTTCCTAGGTATTTGTTATCCTATCATTAACATCATAACAAAGTTAAGTGCTCTGCATGTTAATATTTTAAAGTATCTGTGCAGTTAGTGTGTCCATGTTTTTAATTCATAGTTTAATTTTATTTGTAAACTGATCCAGGAATCAATTTAATAATCTCATGATGCTCTGGCTTTCATTTTCATTTATGCCATAGCCCGTGTTGATTTGACTCATGATCTCAATCTTGATAACTTTAAGCAAGTTACTTAACTTCCATGAACTCCTGCTTTCCCGGTGATTAAAGGTGACTGCAAATGTGATCATCTTATCTCATGACTGGATATTGTATTACTTACCTGATTCCTGAATCTCCTCCAGAAATTTCCTGTCATTGTGATCATCTTTGTGGAAAACCTCTTACCAATGTACAGTGCAGTTCATGTTTGGACATCCTTAACTTTAGCAAATTATTTTACAATGATTAACATGATATGTTGATTACTAATTGACCATAATAATTGATTAATAATACATTGAAAAATTAAAAAACATTGATTATTTATCGTTGTTGGTAATAAAATATACAAGTTCAATATCTGTTCCACAGAGAAGGTATTTATGTAACATATAAAAGAGCTCTCAAAAATAAATGCCATTAACATGTAAGGCATTATGTTTAAATTCACTCATGAGAAATTAAATGAAAAGGTCAAACACACTTCAGAATGTGTATTTATTTGGCAATCTGCATATTAAAACCACATGTTTTCTCAAGGAACAGCTTTCAAGACTATGCTAAACTTTTTTCTAGGTGACCTACTGACTCCTAGGACTAGAGTCTACCTCATTCTCTCTACTCATCTAAATTCCAAACATTTATCAATGATTATATTATTGTCTGATTCCTCTGTCATTTTTTTTAAAATCTGAAGAAGTGTCTCCAGGTTTAAGACTTACCAAATTTACTACTAAATTGTAGTTTACCTTTTCTGTTCAGGATGCTAATTAGTATTTATAGAACACTTCAGTGTGGATTCCTTTTAAAGAAGACTGAGTAAATCCATCCTTGCCTCACTCTCTCAGATAACATGTAAGAAAAAGCAAAATAAGGCAAAATTATACCTTTGGAAAAATAAAAGAACTTTCAGGTGGTAAAAGGGTATGAAAAGAAAGGTCGTTAAATACAGTGACCGTTGAACTTGGTTAAAGAAATGTAGAAGCCTTTGTAGATCAGAAACGCAGTTTCTCGTACTTTAAGAGAAATCTTCTTTATAGATTTACATTAATTAACCACGCTTGGAGTATCTACACCAGCCTATGACAGTGGGCTACTGAAATATCCCCAGTACCTTACTGAAAACATGAAGCGGTAAAAATGTCAGCGCTAATTGAGGACATATTCATCCCCAATCATTGCACAAACATGTTGCAAGTATGAAAAGACAAGAAAAAATTATAGTCATAACCTGTGTACTTGGCTCTTGGTTATAAGAAATAAAATACAAGCTATATTACCATATAAGAGATTCTTGACACACAAGATAGATTGTAAGAAAATATTTGAAATATCTTCTTGAAGTCTAAGTGCCTAACTCCTTCATCCTAGCCCCCCAAGTCTTATTTAACATACATTGCCCCTGCCACATGCTCTCATTTAAAAATAATTTCCCCATTTACAACACACTCTAAGGTAATAAACATGACAAAATGAAGAAAAGTATTCTGAGAATGGCTGCACGTTTAAGATATTTTACCATTAAACAAAGAACATTTATGTAAAAACTTTTGAAACATATCCAAAAAAGAGGGGAAAAAGATCAAACAAGAAAGGTTAGTACAAAAAGAAGAAAGAACAATTAAGTCACAGAACTCAGAAAAAAATTAACATACAAAAATACAAAAGTGAGCAAAGCATAAGAGGAATCAAAATATAAGAAAGAATATACTGAAACACAATAAAAAGCTTAAAAGAAGTCTTGAAGAGAGCAAAGCCAAATAAAATGAAAAAGAATAAATAGGTTTTAAGATAAAAAACAGATACAAAAATAATGATAAAGAAGGATTCAAGCATGCATAATTGGTATACCCTGAGAACAGAAAAAATCTGAAGTTAATATACTAAAATAAAAGAGAAAAAACTTTTTCCCCTTGAATCATAAATCTGAATCTATGGATGTAAAGGAAAAACTTTTAAAGAAACTTTGTAGAAAAATTACTAACATAAAAAACTATTCCAATACCTAATTTCTAATTTGGGAAGGTTATGGAAGTTTCACATGGTAATCAACCCCCCCCCAAATACTTTTTTCTAAGAAAGAAAAATTATTTTAACTTTTTGTTATTCTCTCCATAGAAAACTATGTCTATAAGCAAGTACTGGAAAGTCACCAAAGACTTATTTTTAAAAGAGAGAAAATAAAATTCTGACACAGAAATTTGATAGCTAGTAGTGTTGCCATTCTATTATCAAGATCACACAGATTACATTTTCTAACATGCGCATCTGTGAGGACTAGTGCATGCATGCATACTTCCTGAGAAAAATGCTCCTGAAGATGGGCTTCAGTTAATTAAGGTACGAAATAAATGCTTATTGAATAAAAAAGGAATTGACTGTTATAAAATAATTGAGTATTAAAATACATAAAAGTTAATAAACACTGTTTATTCAATCACTGAGCAAATGTTATCCAAATTTAATGTAATCCAAATATACATATACACCCATAATTTAGAAATAATGTATTTGTGATTAGATAACAACCATCACTGAATGCATTTTCTTAAATGTTCTCTTTCCTCTGCTTATAAAAAATGAGTCCCTTCCCTTGTTGTTTTTATGGAAAACATGCCTAACTATTTCCTGGTAATTTGCAACAAGCACTATCCAAAATAAAATAAGAAAAAAAACTGGAGATGCGTAGGTTAATGAGGAAGTGAAAAAAAGATAGGTACATGGATTTGGCTTTGCAGAGAAGTTGGGTTTAAAAGAGGAAAACAAAGAATAATGGAAAAATGATCTGAGGATAAAAGAGAAAAGTACCAGGAAGTTTGGTAAACAGAGGTGCTACAATAGGTGTGGAAGTGTGATAGAAGTTGATGGTGGATAAAGGAACATTTTCAGAACTGTAGTAATATCCTGTGAAATTATGTTTGTTTTGTGGGGTTTGAAAAAATGCAAATGAAAAATTTCTGTAATGTTTACATTATTTTTTAGAGACTGTGCCATGTTATCATCATTGTTTAACTGTGAAAGAAGAACAAATACACTTGACAACTTGAGTCCTGGCTTTAATCTGATTACATAATTACAAATAATTTAGGAGTATAGCTGAATGTGCAAAATGCAAGACATTGCTGGAGTGCTGAAAGTGATCTGATAGTTCTCACTTTCTACTTCAAGAGGGTCAATCGCTTTAGTTAAAACTCAAAACTTAAATAATAGAATTTTAGATAATTGTTTGAAGATGAGGAGATAATCATTAGAAGTATTCAGAATAATACTGAAAAGGATCAAACTGGACTTTAGGTTGTAAAAGTAGAATTACAAGGACATTTTTAGAAAGGCTGATATTCAGCTAGTTTGCAGCATTATGGCATGCCAGTTGTTATTTTTGCAAGTGCAGCCTGCTAATTTCATCCCTCTTATAAACACAGCCACCCTAGCATCTGCTGTAGGACTCCTTGTTCCTCTATGATCTGGTAGCTAAATGGGATTGATAAGGTTTGGCTCTGTCTCCCCACCCAAATCTCATCTCCAATTGTAATTCCCTCATGTCGGGGGAGTGGCCTGGTGGGAGCTGATTGAATCATGGGGGCAGACTTCTTCCTTTCTGTTCTCGTAATAGTGAGTGAGTTCTCACTAAATCTGTTTGTTCGAAAGTGTGTGGCAATCGCCCCTCACGCTCTCTCTGTCTCCTGCTCTGCCATGGTAAGACGTGCTTGTTTCCACTTCCACCATAATGATAAGTTGCCTGAGGCCTCCCTGTCGTGCTTCCTGTTAAGCCTGCAGAATTTACAGTCAACCAAACCTCTTTTCTTCATCAATTATCCAGTCTCCGGTAGTTCTTGACAGCAGTGTGAGAACAGACTAATACAGGGGTCCTGTTCCAGAACCATAGCAGGCATCCCATATACTGACTGCTTAATGTCTAGATCAAAGCAGTTTGAAAGATTTAGAGTAATACTTTTGGGTGTAAAAATACAGATATCCTCATTTTCAGAGCAGAAAATCTGTAGATATAAGATAGCTGATTAAATATATGTTTATGAAGTAATATGCTGTAGAGTATCTATATTATTGTAATGAAAACAAGTACATACATTCAGAACTTCAAAATTTTCAAAGCATTTTCATTTGTATTATGTTATGTGATCCTTAGAAAAAACTTTTGAGGACAGTTAAAATGCATTAATAGATGCAGAGCTGAGATTAGAATCCAAGATTTAGTGGCACTTAAATCTGGAGAACATTGGACCCATTCCCACTCAAAAGTGTTGAAGATAGTTGTAAAGGAAAAGGAAAGCTGAAAACAAAAGACAAAACTATACTGAACAGGGAAAACATTGCTTGTCGCATTTTTTCTTTCATACAACAGACTGATGTATTAGGTACCACATTTCATAGTCTTTGAAATTCTCAACAGTGATTAACTCAGTAGATGTTCAAATATGTGCTGATAATTTATAAATAGTATTCATTTATGGCATGTATATTTATTTTAGCTATCATTTAAGAGAAAACATAGTGAATTCAATGGTTTTATATATTCACACACATATACACACAAACTCTCACCATACAAACACATAAACACACAAAATAAACAACTTTATGAGGTGATGGATATATTAATTAGCTTGAATTGTTGTAATCACTTCACAATGTACACATATAGTAAAACATCACATTGTACACCATAAATATAAATAAATTTTATTTTTCAATTACACCTCAATAAAGCTGGGAGAAAACAGGAAAGTTGGCCATGCTTTGCAAGAAAACAGTTATAACTTCAAAGGTAATTTTCTCTTCCAACTGAGACTCTGCACAAAGTCATGTTCCATGTCTTAGGTATCTCCAGATTCTCTTAGTTCTCTTAAGTGTATCTTCAGTGTCTAGCTTGTTTCTGCTTGGAATTCATCCCTCTTTCCACATCTTCCTCACAGAATGATGCAAAGTATATTTCCTATAAAATTATGTATACAGAAGCAATTCAAAAACTGTAAAACATTGTGAAGGGTCTATATGAATAGCAGTTACCTCACCATTTAGCTGTTTACTTTTTGACCACTCAGATTATTTACCCAGAAAGTAAGAATCTTTATTTTGTGGACCCACTGGCTCTCCTAAATGAGCCATAGATAGTCTTGGATACACTGTGAATTTTCCTGAGAACTGAAAATGTATAAAACACATCTGGAATATTCAGAGAGATCTCAACATCACTGATCAACTTATTTAAAGTATTCATCTGAGAATGAGATCAGAATCGTAGCTCTCATAGGAAAATAAGCTCCTTGTCAATTTTCCTCATCTTTAGGCATTTCTTCAAAATGAGAACTCAGTGCACAGTATTAGAAAATGCAAAAGCAAGAGACCTCTTAGAAGTAGTAGCAAAATAGTACAGTACTTTCTTTTAGGCAAGGTATTTCAAACATATCCTTCAATGAAAGTGGGTAAAATATAGCTCTAGCTAATTACAGGTTTTTTTCTTAAGCATATTGGGATATCAAATGAAGTAAGAAAAAAGAAAAAATATATTTTTAGAAACAAAGAACAAAGATTTGCAATGAAACAAAATGCATGCCCTTGTTTGGGCCTCCCTGACTTATATGGATATTGGCAGTAAAATCTGTGCCTCTGGTTGAAATTTTCCTTATTACAATGTGACATTGGGTATGTGTATTTACTGTATGAGTAATTATAAACATTGATTCTTCTAATCATGTAAGCACAACCTAAGAGACTTTGCATCTGTCTTTTTACCTTTCACTTTGGAAAGCGATTATAAAACCTATCATATTTTTGAAAGAAATAAATAGCTGACTGAACAGTTCTTATCCATAACAAATGTATTTTAAAGTAGAAAAGATGGGACGTTCTAGAAAATGATTTTTAATGTCAGCTAAATGTTCCAAATAATGTTTAAGTTATTTGAGCCGTTTTATTTTTTTAAAGGCCTGAATATCAGTAAGCTGGTTTAGCTTCTATTAAAGTACTTATTAGCTTCATTGTAATTATTACTTCACCATCATAACACATCAGCTATCACTAGTACCAAGGAGCCGACTGTGCCAGAAGGAGACATGCCATGCTACAATCTCTGTAAAACTCCCCATTGTACTCTATTGCGCCTTTAATATTTCATAGGGCTATATGTAGCTGTTAAATTATTCAAGCCACCTCCGTTTCTTGAACATCACGTCTTTTTTTTATATGAGTTTTGTCAAAGGGCCTGAAATGTGGTCGTCTACAGGAAACCCGATGCTGCATTAAGATGCATGAGCTGAACTCAGGAGGAACTGACAGTCTTTTCCAGAGTATTAAACTGGCACGCTCTTTGTGTACCTTTGCTAGGGAAGAAGATGCTGCACTGGGAAAAAAAAGCATATCCAATAAAGAATTGCTTTTCCAAAGCAAATTAGTACATTCTTCTCTGATAAAGTCATTGAGATATTTCTTTTACATATTTTCTGTAAAATATTTTTTGCTTATTTTAGTCTATATTATAACCTAGAAAGACTTGTCTCCTGTGGCTCTTCTTAGTGTCTCCTGTGGAATTGTAGTGTTGGCTGTTGGCTGGAATGAGCATGCCTTTTGTAATAATATGCTTTTAAGCTAGAACTAAATTAAAATCAATTGGAAATTTGAGTTCTGAGGTTAGTCAAAACGTTGAAGAAGGTAGGATCTAAACCAAAATTTAATAAGTGCCTACTAAGTGGTCAGAAAGGCTACTGCACACTCAGTTAAATTTTATGGCAAATTATTTCTCAGTCTTCAGAAAGATAGTTGCTCAAAATTATTACATCATAGACAAGGAGTCTGAGGCTCGAAGTGGCAGATTCCTTGTTCAAATCACACAAGTAGGTGGCAGAGCTGGAAATAAACATTATTCTTACCTACTGAAGACCTGTGTATATTTTCTCCACTGTGTTCTTTTGCGCTCATTTTCACCACCAGTACTGCAAATCAGATGCACAGAAAGCTAATTAAAACATTCCTAAGCAGGTTATTCATTTATTGTGGATCTGTCCAGACTCAGGCTTTGTTATAAATAATGTAATTACAAGTCTAAATGGTAATGACAATGGGCAGTGACTGTCCAATATTTTCAACTTATGTCCCAATATTGTTTATACTAATCAAAAATACAAATAAATATATCAACACGTTTCAAGCACAGGGAACTTATGTTTAAATATATAATCAATGAGAGTTTGTTAAATGAATTAATGAACTATAAAATGCTATACTATAAGGTGTTATGTAATTTCACTGATAACATTAGCAAACAATTTAAAATGATAGCAAGCATTTGTTGAGAGTATAAGTAGGTAAAGCCTTTCTAGAAAGGAATTTATCAACATTTATGAAAATACTTAAAACTGTCTTTGCCCTTTGCCAATACAAATCCAGTTATAGGAGGAAGCTACTGTAAGTGATCAATGTTAAATATTGCTATGGTCTGAATGTGTCCGGCAAAGTACATGTGTTGGAAACTTAATCCCCAATGCTACAATGTTGAGAGGGGAGATTTTTAAGAGGTAATTTCTTCATGAGGCCAGAGCCCTCATGAATGAATTAATGCCATTATCTTGGGAGTGGGTTAGTTACTGCAGGAGTAGTTTTCTGATAAAAGGATGAGGCCCCTTTCTCACTTTCGTGGACTCTCTTGGCTTTTTACCTTCAGCCACAGGATGACATAGTAAGAAGACCCTTACCAGATTCAGGGCCCTCAACCTTGGACTTCCCAGCCTCCAGAAATATAAGAAATAAATATTTTATCTCTTTTTTTGGTAAATTACCAAGTATATTTTATTCTATCATATCATCCCAAAATGGACTAAGACAAATACATACGTGTTTATACACAAAGCAGTTCTTCAATCTTATATCTATAATAACTAATCTATTTATAGAGAAATGTTCAGTAATACGAATTTAAAAACCATATTAAAGGCACATTTAAAGAAAATACCTTTATATGATGACATTGAGAGATAAATAAGAAACAGAAATTATATATATGTTGACAGCATTTTTTATAATATAAATACTTTTAAACTATTCATCACCAAAATAAATAAAATTTATATTTTTAAAATACTATTGACACATATTTGCATCAACATTACTCACTCAACACACATTTTGAAGGTCAATTGTGTGCAAATATTTTAGATTTTGAAGATAGGAAATTTGAGCAAAATTGACAAGGTGCCTGCTGTCATGGAGACTGCATGACATCAGTTGTAAACAGGCAGTAATCGAGTAAGAAGAAAATAAAGAGTACTTCAGATAGTGATATGTGCTATTGAGTAAAATAAATCTATGTGTTATTTGGGAAGGCAATTACTAGAGGTATGTGCACGGGGAGCTATTTCATAAAGTATTATCAAGAAATATTTTATTGATTAGTTTTTAGGCATAATTGAAAGGAATGAAGGAACAAGCTATGCAACCATTTGGGCAAATAGTATTCCAGGTAGAGAAAGCAGCAAGTGCAAAAGACTTGCTTTTAGAGCTTACTTGTCTAGGGAAAGCAAGAATAATATTGTGGCTGACGCTGAATGACAGAAGGGGACACAATGTCAAAGGAGTAAAGGAAATCCAGATCACAGAGAGCCTCTGAGTAGAATAGATAGCCACTGGAGAATTTTCGGTAGAACAGTACCCTGATGACTTTTTTGAAATGTTATTTTAGAACCATGATATTGGCTTCTGTGTGAAGAATAGTCAGCCTAGAGGGCACAAGTAAGAAAGAGGAAAACAAAAAAGAATAATACAATACACACCAGAGAGATGACAGAGCCTTATTGCAGAGGTATAAGAGTGGAGAATAAGAGAGGTGGTCAAATTTTGGATGTGTTGGGAGAAAGAAATTCACTAATTGACTTCATCTGACGCTCCTTTTCTGATTATTACTGTATATTGTATGTGAAGCCAATAGTTACGAGTAACTCAGGCATTCTGAATCAGATTCTTCTAAGTATTAACTGTGATCTGTTTCTCTTGCCTGAGGACTACCTGTCCCAATCATCACTTGCAGTTAGGTTGAGGAAAGTGATAGAGTTTTATCCAATCAAACAGAAGTGGAAGTGATGTTATGTCCTTTATTGTTTTGGCCATAAACTCATATACATGATCTTTCACTCCCTTCGCTTGTGTGCCATATGGAACCAGACCTAGATGATAACAGGATGATAGAGTTACTGAAGAATAATAGTCTTTCTCACCCATGATCAACTAGTATAATTGTAAAGTGAGAGAGTAATAAACCATATTATATAAAGACACTGAGATTTAGGATTATTGTCATAGCAGGTCACCTATCCTGATAATTGTAGTATTATACTATAAATATGCTTGGAAGAAAATATCTAAAAATAATGAATTATCTGCTACTAAGTACCCCAAATCACTGTTTTGTCCCCACTGGTGTTTGTTTCATTTAATATTTCTTAACTGTCTAGTTTTGTTGGAATAATTGTCTAAGCAACTGTATATAATCATATTTGACCTTTTTTTTTAATTTTTTTTTTGAGACAGAGTCTCACTCTGTCACCAGGCTGGAGTGCAGTGGCACAATCTCAGCTCACTGCAGGCTCTGCCTCCCAGGTTGAAGTGATTCTCCTGCCTCAGCTTCCCGAGTAGCTGGGACTACAGGCTCATGCCGCCATGTCCAGCTAATTTTTTTTTTTTGTATTTTTAGTAGAAACAGGGTTTCACCATGTTGGCCAGGATGGTCTTGATCTCTTGACCTTGTGATCCACACGCCTCAGCCTCCCAAAGTGCTGGGATTACAAGCATGAGCCACCGCACCCCGCCTGGGCCATCGTTTTAATCTTCATATGAAGAACTTGTTTAGTGGGAAAATAGCTTAGGAAATTTAACATAGTCAACGACCATCAATATATATTATTCATTCATATTTTTAAATGAAGAAATAGTAAATATACTTATCTCATTTTGGCGGCAAATAGGTAGCACACCTTGAGAAATTAAAAATATTGATTTTGAAATTAGGCAGATGAGGCCTCTAATCATTTCTCAATCTACTACAATCTATTTCTGCACTCTAAATTGCTTTTGGAATGCCATCATTAGTATTCATATTGCTTTTCATTTTTAATCTTGCTTGAAATCTAAGGCAGAATTTGATGCTTGTGATTCTTCCCTCATCCCCTCACCCCAGACATGTTTGTCCCTGGTTTTCTATTTAACAGATTCCTCCTTCCCAATCTCATTGATAATTATTTCCTCTTTACTTAATCTTTAAATGATTATCTCCTTCAGCACTCTACTCCAATTCCTCACCCACTCACAAACTTCCATTATAATCTATAAGCCAGTGGTTTAAAATATATACTTGCACCTCATACTTCTATCATGACATGCCAGACCATTCACATAGCTGCCTATTTTAATATATTTTCATAAATGAATCCAGACAACGTAATCTCAGTACGTCCAAAACTGAGTTCCACATCTTGCCCCCTCTTGCTTCTTCAATTATGCTAAACAGTTCAATGCAAAGTATAAATATCTTTTATACAATTTCCAAGTTTTTTAAACAATGCCACTTCTATTCAGCTTTTTTTTTCTGGAAAATAAAGGAGGATGAAACACTTCAAATCCTGTTTTATGAAGCCAGCATTTTCAGGGTCCTATAACCAAATGAACACACACACACACACACACACACACACACACACACACTGTATTAGTCTATTCTCACATTGCTATAAAGAACTACCTGAGACTGAGTAATTTATAAAGAGAAGAGGTTTAACGGCCTCACAGTTCCATAGGCTGTATGGGAAGCACAGCTCGGGAGGCCTCAGGAAATTTACAATCATGACAGAAGGTGAAGGGGAAGCAGGTACATCTGCATGATGGCTGGAGCAGGAGGAAGAAAGCCACAGGGAAGGTGCCATACACTTTTAAGATCTTATGAGAACTCTATCACAAGAGAGCACTATGGAGATGGTGTTAAATCAGTAGAAACCACCCCCATGATTCAGTTACCTCCCACCAGGCCCAACCCTCAACACTGGGGATTACAATTTAACATGGGATTTGGGTGGGAGCATAGAGCCAAACCCTATCATGCACACATACAACTAAACTAAACATTCTAATCTAATTCATTAAAGATAAAAGAAAACCTCTCATTAGACTAGAAATAAAAGTAAACTTTCTTAAACTGATATAGGGCATTGATGTACCTACAAATAACGTCCTATTTAATGGGGCAAGACAAAATACTCAGCCCTAGTACAACTACATGGTCCTTTTGGCTTCTCGCAGGAACAGATAGGGTCTTATAGATGTTCCTATGAAGGCTATAACAGATTTCTGGTAAAATAGCTCATGTATGAATGGAGGGAAATGAGTAATGTCTACTCATTTACATCCCTGAGGAAAAATTAAATATTCATATAAAAAAACATGACAAATGATTTTTGTAATTAGTCTTCACCATCTCATAAGCAAGTCTTGATTGACCTTGCATAGTTTTGGTTCTAAGGCACAGGCATCCGTCTTTTGAGTGAAAAATGCCACTTCTAGAGAAAAATAACTTTTTTTATTAACAAATATTCACACTTTTGTATGAAATTAAGGTTGTGTGGGGAATACAAAAATACTCTATAATTTGAGCATAAATGTGTGTAAAGAATGTATAATACCTATGGTTTGTGTTCAAATTTTTCTTCTCACTTCCACTAAAAGAATCAAACTATTGTCTTCTTCAGAAAGCATAAGCATTCTTTTTATCAGATTATAAAACAGCAACATCAAGTTGAATGAAATATTTATACTTTCCATTGAAGTATTTAGCATAATTGAAGAAGCAGGTGAGGGCAACATGTGGAACTCAGTTTTGGAATACGGAGATTAAATTGTCTCGATTCATCTATAAAAATATATTAAATAGGCTAGGCAGCTGTGTTTAGTTTGGGATGTCATGATAGGAGTATGAGGTGCAAGTGTATATTTTAAACCACTGGTTTATAGATTATAATGGAAGTTTGTGAGCAGGTGAGGAACTGGGGTAGAGTGCTGAAGGAGATAATCATTTAAAGATTAAGTAGAGGGCCCGGCGCGGTGGCTCACGTCTGTAATCCCAGCACTTTGAGAGGCTGAGGCAGGCGGATCATGAGGTCAGGAAATCGACACCATCCTGGCTAACATGGTGAAACCCCGTCTCTACTACAAATACAAAAATTAGCCGGGCGAGGTGGCGGCCACCTGTAGTTCCAGCTACTCGGGAGGCTGAGGCAGGAGAATGGCCTGAACCCGGGAGGCGGAGCTTGCTGTGAGCCGAGATCGCGCCACTGTCCAGCCTGGCCTACAAAGCAAGATTCCGTCTCAAAAAAAAAAAAAAAAAAAGAAAAAAAAAGAAAAACCGATTACGTAGAGAGGAAAGAATTATCAATGATATTGAGAAGGAGGAAACTGTTAAATAGAAAATCAGGGACAAAAATATCTGGTCATACAGTGAGGGGATGAGGAAAGAATCACAAGTAGCAGTTTTGGAGACTGGATTTGATTGGAGATTCCAGTTGAAATGAGGGGTCTAAAATAAGAAGGTTTTACATTTTAAAGAAAATTTCTTTAAAATGATATTGGGATATTCTGGGTTTTTTTTTTTATTTCTTCAACCAATTTGGCTAATGTTTGCATTCAAATAATTTGTCCCTTTTGTCTAGGTATACCACTTGTCTGTGAAGAAGATTTGTAAAACATGATCCTAATTATACATTTGATATATATTTCATCTGCAGTATTGAACCCGCTCTCATCCCTGACATTGATTATTTATTCCTTCTCATTCTGTTTTTTAGGCTAGCTAGACGTTTATCAACTTTAATAGTATTCTGAAACACCAAGTTATTTTTCCATTGATTTTTCTCTATCGCTTGCCTGCTATTTAATAAATTGAATTTCTCCTTTATTGTTAATATTTCACTCATTTCACTAACATTAAGTTTAATGGTTTTCTTCAAGGAAATTTATATAATATATAACATTTTGTTGTTGTTGTTCTTGTTGTTTTGAGACTGAGTCTAGCTGTATCACCCAGGCTGGAGTGAAGCGGTGCAACCTTGGCTCACTGTAACCTCCCTCCAGAGTTCAAGCAATTCTCCTGTCTCAGCCTCCCGGGTAGCTGGAATTACAAGCGTGCACCACCACGCCCAGTTAAAGTTTGTATTTTTAGTAGAGATGAGGTTTCACCATGTTGGCCAGGCTGGTCTTGAACTCCTGACCTCAAGTGATCCGCCCCCCTCTCCCCCCACCCACCATCAGCTTTCCAAAAGTCCTGGGATTAGAGGCAGAACCATGGCACCTGGCCACTTTTATGTACCATGTTTTCATTTTCCATTTATCATAAAATACTCCCTAATTTACCTTGTGGTTTCCTATGCTTATGAAAAATATTACACAAGCTATGTATATTTGGAATATTTTAGCTATTTGTCTATAATTGCGTATTTATGCATATTAACACTTATTTATATATATTAAGCATATATTCTTTGTTTTTAATCCTTATAAAATTATTGAGGCTTATTTTAGTGCATAACGTGATATATTCCATCAGAAGTCCATGGATACCTGAGCAATGTTTATTCTCCTGTTTTCAGTTGTAGTATTTATAAATGTAAATTTCATCAAGTAGGTTGATGGTATTAAGTCTTCTATATTCCTATTAATTTTTCTTCCTTCCTTGGGACTAAAAATATTTTTAGAATTTCTGATGATTCCATATTGGCTTATTAGATATACCTTTTAAGGAATACATAGTGATTACTGTGTGATTTGTCATATGCATTTTTGACTTATCAAATATATCTTTAACAATTGTTATACTAATTTACATATAATATATTAAGCTAACAAAAGTAAATTTTATTTTTTCCCCATTTTTGTACTGGTTATCCTAGTTTATGCTACTACATGTTATACAACTCAAAAATATATTTTTAGTAATTTTCTTTTAAATATTTAATCTTTTACTTTAGAAAATGAGAATAAAATTAATTTGTACTCACCCCCACATTTATATTTCCAGTACTCTTCATTTTTATAAATCTAAATTTGTATCTTGTATTTTTTTAATCTAAAATGTTTCCTTTAACATTTTTTTTATAACATACTTTCACTGAGGGAAATTATATTATTTTTATTTTATAATGTTAAAAAGTCTCTATCTTATACTCCATTTAGAAAGATATTTTTCCAGGGTACAGAATTCTATGTAGACAGATTTTCTCTAATGTTTTAGAAATACCATTCCATTGTCTTCTGGCCTGTATAGCTTCTGGAGGGTCTTAAATCTGTTTCTTTGTAACTAACATGTCTAATCTTATTGAACTCTTTATGTTATTTTTCTTTATCACTGGCTTTCAACAATTTGATTATTATATGCCTTGTCATGGTTTTATTTGTATTTATTCACTTTCTTGTTCATGGAGATAATTGCCTCCGTGGCTTTACCGATTAACAATTTGGAAAATTCTTATTCCTTCTTCAAACGTTTCCCCCCCCCCAGTCCTCTTTATTTCTTCTGGATTTCCAATTGCATGTGTGTAAAACAGGTTGATATTTTTCATCTAATCAATAGGGATTTGTTCATATTTGCTTTTTAGTCTTTTCTACTTTAGCGTTATTTTAAAAAAAAAATTGTTTCTATTGTTTTATTTACAGGTTCAGCGATCTTCTTCAATGCCTAGAATACTGTTTATCTCATTTTATAAAATATTCACTTAAGATTGTGGTTTTCAATTCCAGAAAAATTTCATCTTAATTCTAGAAATCCTATTTGGTTCTTTTTCCTGTCTTTCATTACTTTGCTCATTATGATCATGTTATCTTTTATATAATTGAGCTTATGAAACATATTTACAGTAACTTTAAACTTATCTGCCAATTTTATCATCTCTTTTTTTTTAGAGTCTCTATCTTTTGACTAAGTTTTCTTTTTGTTTTAGGTCTTTTGTTTTGTATATTCATGTGTCTACTATTTTAATTTGGATGCCAAGTATTGTGAAGTTTATATTGATAAATTCTAGAATTTTTGTATTTTTAGAAGAGTGTTAGAGTTTAACAGACAGTTAAATTAATTTTGAACAAACAATGTAATAAGCCTTGTTTTTAAGATTTTAGGAAATATTTAGAGTAGGCTTTACTTTAGAGTTAGTTTATTCTCATGTCCAAGTGGATCATTACTGAGCTATTTACTGATTGTCCTGTGTATTCAAAGAACCCTCTTCAAAATGGATATTAGAAAGATAAATATTCCTCATTTTTGTATGAGCTATGGAGACTGTATATTTTGTTTGTAGCTTTCTGATATTGATTGGTTCTTTCCTAATAATTTGTTCCTAGCTGAACAACATGGGTTTTAATTTCAAGCTTTTAAAATATTATTCTACTAAAGAGATAAAATGATTTCATATAAGAAGATTTTTAGACCTCCTTTTCTGCTCCTACCTTGCTGCAAATATGAGCCATAAATTCTGGATAGCTAAGTCTGTTCTAACCCTGAACTCCTGCCTTTTCAACCAAGTGAGAATGCTAAGTTTTGACTGGGTTCCTTCCCAGACTCACATTCTAAAAATTGGTTTTAGACAGACAGCCAGAGTGATCAAAGGGCTCATCTCATTATTTTCCCTCTTTCAGGGGTCACAGTTGTGTGTTGCCTATTAGCTAGTGTAGCCAGATCCTGCTGCTTGATATTCCATGGCCCCAATGACATCTTTAATTGATGTCTCTTATCTAATCCATTAACAACTGAATAGACATGATTAAATCCTTATGACATTATTCATCTTTCAAGAATATATCCAAATTCTTGTCCTTATCCAAAGTCCATAATTCTTACATGGTTACAATAATATTTCTTCAGCCTACACCTTAATTTTGTATAATTTTGTGAGTCATACTTTTACCATAGCATTTTTCACTTCTTTCTGTATGGCATGCATTTGTCTTTGTCCTTCATGTATGTGGATTCTAAGCATGTGTTTATCCACCCATTACCCTCTAGTACCCACATTCAACTAGCTAACTCTTATTAAATATTTCCAAATCTCCAATTAAAGTTTTATCAATGCAGAATGTCCCATGTTCCCAGAGAACATTAGAGGAGTGGAGTGATGATAAATTTAGTAAACACCACCTTGATTCTGGGGAGAAGAGATGGCTGATTGCTTTCATTCACCAGTTTCCATATTGTAGATCTGCACACTACCATTATTTTAAGCTATCAGTGTGAAATCACTGAATGTAGGGTTTGAATAGTTATACTAAATCAACTATTTAGAGCCAATATGAGCCAGCTTTAATACAGCATTGCATTAATATTTCTACTTATAAACTTTCATAAATGCAGGGAAGAATACAAAACTGTACAATTATTGTCATTTAAAATAAATGAAACCCTTGGATGAGTACCATAATTTCTAGTGACAAACAACAGAGACTGTAAATATTTATGAAGTGTGGAGAACTGTATCAGAAAGACAAATGCACTATCCATTCAAAACACATCTTTAGTATTGTCACTTTTGTGGTAACCGACTTGGAAAGATATTAGGACTCTAAAGTCACATCTTCACTGAATGACAGAAAGTATACTTCACTTTAATGGTCACAAATATGACATGGATCAAATTTAATGAGTAAATTGTACAGCAAAAAAGTAGCAGAAGATGCTAATGGTAATTCTATTGATAAGTAGGTAAAAATTATTGTGACAAGGTGGTAATTTTATAACCTCAATCACTCATTTTACTTGAGCTCACCAAATGTGTAAAGAAAAATAACACAAATATGAGAAAATACTGGAAATGTTTCATCACAGAAAATACCTCAAGAGGCAAAATATTGAGAAATAAGGAATCATGTTTCAAATTAGCTTAAGATTCTGCATTAAAAAAAAAACATTTTGGAACAATTTTGAGATAATGGCAACGGAAATAGAATACATTTAAGCATTCTAATTTAAGATACACTCAGGCTTAGAAAACTGAAAATACACAGCAATAATTTCTAAATATTAGTTATTCTCATATCATATATGCATGTATGTTTATACAGATACATGTGTACATATATGTGAACATGCATAATTACATATCTATACCTTGAAATGTAAATAGGTGTGTGTGACTTTATGTGTGTATATAAATATATCCATATATGTTTCTACCTATATATTTACATTAATTAAATGAATTCATAATTGTACCTCCATTTACAGTTAAGTGTAATAACTTTTGTTCTAGCCTTTCCTCTTTCTACATTTATAACTCACTACTCTACAGATGTGAATCCTGACTCTCATTATCAACAACACATTTACTCATTCTCCCAGTTTCAGAATATGCATAGAGTATTTCTGAAAATGCTTCATAACCCTTAGGATGTGTACAGTCAAACCACTATTTTCAATTTATTTAGGTTATTTCTTCCTCCTTACACTTAGTTTCATTTGCTTTGTTTGTTCTCAATTTTGTTCTAGCTAACCTACCGTTGTTGATGTTGATTGTTTTTGAATATGTGAAATATTACCACGGTTCTAAAAATGAAACATACACAGAAAGTTACATATTAAAAATTATCCTTCTTTATCTTCCTGTTACCATCATCCTATCTTCCCTTCTACCCTGTTTCCATCATCCCATGCCTTCAATACCATTCCTTTCTACTCTTTGCATCTAAACCAACTTCATTATTTTCTTTAATTAATCCTTTCTGTGTTTCTTGTACAAATGAGAAGATACACTGGATGTTTCTAAATTTTCTTTTGTACTTGCAAAAACTAGTATACTATAAATATACTTTGAATGTCATTTATGACATGATTATTATTGTGACAATTGGCCATGTTTAGTTATGATCAATATTTAGTAACAGTATTATTTTATTTAGAAGTTAATTTTCTGATGGAAGAAATTTTACTGTGGTTATATAAAAGAAAATACTCATTTTAGTAAATATATATTGATTGATCATATAGCAAATGGGCATATTTCTGTAACTTACTTAAATAATTCAGAAATATAATGTGTAATAGTAATTTGTATATTTATAACAAATGTATATACATAATATACACAGAACATTTTAAAACTTTCTAAATAACAAAAAAAAAATGACCTAAAGGAAAATAAAATACATTGTGAAAGACTAGACTATTAATACTAAATAGAAAAATAATACAGAATTGAGATCAAACATATCAATATATGTCCTTAACCAGCCCATTAAAAAAAAAGTTCAAAATGAAAGGATCAACCAAGGCATAATAGACAAATACAAACATACTTTAAAAAGTAGAAGTCACAATCTTTCTATTTGACTAAATAGAATTCACACAAAAAAGGATTTAAACAGAAAAAGTTATGCTGTCATATTACATGACAGCACTAATATGTATGCACACAGTAATAAAGCAGTAACTTTCATAGAAGTGCAGCAGATTCAAGACAAATAGAAATACAGTAATAAGAAACTTACTAAATCTTCTTAATTAAGTAATATAAAATATACAAAACAAACCAGTAAAAATTAAAAGAACCATAATTGATAAGAAAGATGGCTCATGCCTGTAATCCCAGCACTTTGGGAGGCCAAGATGGGCAGATCACAAGGTCAGGAGATCAAGACCATCCTGGTTAATATGGTGAAACCCCGTCTCTACTAAAAATATACATCATACATTTAAAGTAAGTTGATAAAAATTAGATGACAAAGAAACATGCAATAAATGTAACATCATATAAATAGTCCAAACAGCATTTTTATCACCATGCATTAAAATTATAAATTAATAACAAAGTTAAAAGTTAAATAACAAAGTTAAAGGTATTTTTTAAATGTAGTTTTTTAAACTTGGGCCAAAAAGGAAATTTTAAAAATATGATGTGGTATTTTCTTAAATTTAGTGGTAATGAAAACATGATATACTAAAGAGCTTTTATCTACATAAGTACTTCTATTAGTAAAAGTAAATAAAATACTTTAATAAAACAACTATCTCAAAAACAAAGGAAAATAATATAGTAGAAAACCAGAGAACAGAAGCAAGGAAGTAACGAAGATAAAAACATATAAAACATAAAAAAATAAAAATAAGGAAAGTTTCGAACAAATAAATAGTATTGATATATTTTGGAAATTAAAATAGAGAATGTCCATTTAAATTTGAATTTCAGATAAGCAACAGGTAATTTTAGTATAGGTTTGCTCCATGTAATATTTAGAACAACTTATACTAAAAAAGTATATGTTGTAAGAATTATGTGTTGTTTTTCAGTGTTTATTTTTTGAAATTCAAATTTAACTGGGCAATCTGTAATTTGCCTGACAACCCAATATAAATCCAAAAATCAATTAATTTTTAAGAAATTCTGCAAACTCAACAAATCGCTAGCAAATTCAAAAAAGAAAATAATTAGCTCTTCCTGTTGCATTGATCCCTTTACCACTATGTAATGCTCTTCTTTGTGTTTTTTGATTTTTGTTGTTTGAAGTCTGTTTTATCAGAGACTAGAATTGCAACTTCTGCTTTTTTTTTTTTTTTCTTTTTGCTTTCCATTTGCTTGGTAAATATTTCTCCATCCTGTTTTTTGAGTCTAAGTGTGCCTTTGCACATGAGATGGGTCTCCTGAATACAGCACACCAATGAATTTTGACTCTACACAATGTGCCAATCTGTGTCTTTTAATTTAGCCTGTATACATTTAAGATTAATATCATTATGTGTGAATTTGATCCTGTCATCATGATGCTAGCTGGTTCAAAAATGTGGCACATATACGCCATGGAATACTATGCAGCCATAAAAAAGGATGAGTTCATGTCCTTTGCGGAGACATGGATGAAGCTGGAAACCATCATTCTCAGCAAACTAACACAACAGAAAACCAAACACCGCATGTTCTCACTCATAAGTGGGAGTTGAACAATGAGGACACAGGGAGGGGAACATCACATACCAGGGCCTGTTGGGGGATTGGGAGCTAGGGAAGGGATAGCATTAGGAGAAACATCTAATGTAGATGATGGGTTGATGGGTGCAGCAAACCACTATGGGACGTGTATACCTGTGTAGGAAATCTGCACATTCTGTACATGTATCTTACAACTTCAAGTGTAAAAAAAACAAAAGATAAAGGAAAAGAAAATAAACTGCAAGATAGAAACTTGAGATTGGCAAGAAGGAATAGTAATCAAAAAGAAGAAATTATGATATTATAAATTTACTTTTACAATCTAACTAAACAGTAATTTTTAAAAAATGGTGAAACCATCCAAAATTTACTTCAGTGGTGATAGAAAATCTAAACAGGCCAAATACCATACAAAAGAAGACAATGGGAAAATAAATAACAAATCTAAATAAACATAATACTGTAATATAATTCAAGTTTTTAAAAAATGCAATCCCGACAGAAATCATCAGACTCAGAAAACTTCACAGAATTATACCAAATCTTTAAGAATAAGATAGTGTTAAAGTTACCTAAATCATCCAGAACATAGAAATAGAATAAAAACTTCTATATTTGTTTTATGAAGCTACTACATATTGATCCTAAAATATAAAAAGGTTTCACCATAAAAGAAAGCTACAGACTTTATTATGAATATTGATAAAAAATCGTATATATGTTTGCAGACATGCCAAGAGCATAAAAAAAAAAAAAACCCAGAGCACTATGACTAAATGACTAAATGAGGTTTATTCCAGGAAACAAAGTGTGGTTCCATATAAGAAAACTGATATAATCAATTTCATTATTAAAGGTATATTAAAAATCAGATAGTAATTTTCAGTTACATCGGGGTATCTAACATTGTTCAATCTCTATAAATGTTGAAAACTTTCAAGAAATAAAAATTAATAGATTTGTCTTAATATATACACAATACATCCATGCATATATACATCTATACACACATGAATTCTATTTAGAATCATAGCAGCCGATGGACAAGCATATTTCTTCTGCTAAAGTCAACATTAGCCAGAATTCTATCTTCAATTCTATATAATATATTATGTTGTGAACATTCATCAGTGTTATTAGATACCAGGTAACAGCCCATTGAATAACCCCACGCCTTCAGTATCTCGCTAATGTTTAAAGAAACATTGTCACGAGGCATCTGAAAACTTCCATGATCTGCCTTTGATCCACTTACATTTCTAGCCAAATGTTCCATTACTTCATTTTCTATTCCCCAAACAGTGATATTTTAACCTATTGAACATTTTGCCTATCTCTCTTCCTTTATTCATATTTTTTCCTCAGTCTGAAATTGTTACTTCATCTTCAGTCTGTATTTGATGAAATCCTACCAAAGTGTTAAGGCCCTATTTCTATGACAGAGAGGATGAATATTTCTCTTATGAAATCTGTTTCCTTCTTTGTCCTTCTTTACATTATTACCACTTTTTGTCCTGAAATTCAGCTTGAGTTTGTTTTCCTCACTGATTTAAATTTAAAACTCACTGAAGGCATAGGGGCCTTTTGGGTTTTCCTAAGCAGTTTGGTTGCTGCTTTCCTGAAAAGAAATAGGTCTTTGAGGTGGCACTCACCTGTCATGTTGTTTTCTGAAAATGCTATGGCTATGTTCAGCTATGAAATAATCCATTGCTAAGATGCAGAGGGGAACAAACTATCCATTGCTATTTATAGAAAGTTATAGCAAACGACCCTAGTTGCACAGTTTACATTGATGTAGCCATAACCTCTTAAGATTCATAGATACGCTTAATAGCACTCAAAGACCAAAATAGTTGATCCTATATAAAACAATATTGATGAAATGCATGGTTAATAAAAAAAACTTTGACAAAGTACAGACAAACAGATAGAAAACTCTCTACAGAAATTGCTTCACAAAGATGTGAGGAGCCAGCTGTCTCAAACTATAAGAAAAGAATTAGAAAAAATTTTTGAAAGATCCAAATATTTTTATATACAGATAAGAATTTATCTTATAGATATATTTACCTATATCTTAATGAGAAGGTATCGGAAAAAATAATAATCCCATTATACTTTGCTTTATATTATTTATCATTTACTGTATGTATACTTGACTTAAGTAGGGTTTTGAGTAAAACTCATACGCTTTTGGTCACATGATGTGACTGTATATTGTTTTTGATTCTGTGTAGAACTCTGTAGTGGACATGTGCATACTCCTAACAGTGATCATGTCCCTCTCAGCTCAAAACCATCCAGTGCCTACAATACAATTAGAATACCATTCAAACTTTTGATAGGCTCTGTAAGATGTTACGTGGCTTGACTCCCCACTCCCTCTGTGATTCCATTTTCTCTCACTCTTCCTGACTCACTTACTCTAGCCAAAATGGCAAGCTGGTTGTTCTTCAACACATCCTGCAAGCTTCCATGTTAGAACTGCTATCCATGTATTTCCCTGTTTGGAAAACTTCCTGCACTGAAAAAAAAAAAAAAAAAAAAAAATTAAACCAAGTAGGTAGTTTCCTGTCCGTGTACTAAACACTATTGAGATGTGACATATTTACTTGTCCATAGGCTAACGCAGCTTAAAATAAATGAGAGGAATGTAGCTGCTTGTTCCAGGAAATATTTGTTCACAGATATAAAATTGAAAAAATGAAAAAAAACTTAATTATCAAGATAGCTTGTTCATCATGATGTGCTTCAAGATCCTTGCTTTACTTTTGCCACAAATCTAAAGCTCTGTGTTCTAAAATCTGCCCAATTCCAACCAGTTCTCTGACTTACAAGACCGACCTTAACATCACATAGTCCAGGCCCTCAAAAATCTTCCCCAACTCCCGCATCTTGACACCATTAATGTGATGTTTGTTCTTGAAATAAAATTAATAAACTCAGCTTTCCTTAATTAGCCAGTTTCCTAGTAATATTTCTATTAAAACTTTAACATCAAGATACCTGTGTGGTTAGATCCTTCCTTTAAATATTTTCATAAATACTAATGTGTCAGAAAATTTTTCCTTGACCACATTATTTTAATTGGTACATCCATGTCCTTCCCAACCCACACTGTCTTTACCATTCTCCTTATCTTTATTTACTTTTCTTACTAGCGTTTATGTGGCATTTTAGCATCTATTTATTTCTTCCTGAAACCATCTCAGTTTTCCACCTGAATCATCACATCCCTCAATTAAAATTTAAGCTTCATGATACCAGGAGCTGTGAAAATTTTGTTTGGTTATTCACATTCAGTTCCTGGAACAGGGCTCAGCATTCACAAAGTACCAAATTAATATTTAGAGTTGCCATGTTCTGACATATAAATCAAATCTGATAGCTAGTCAACACATAGCCAGAAGTGTGTGCTGAGCCATACTGGTCCAAAAAAAAGTTATTTCCCCAAGTCTTTTAACATGGAACGCAGAAAAACTAAAACCTCATCAGTCATATTTTCTCATATGTGGAAAAACCTGGAAAGAGGTGCAAGAGGATGAAAACATCTTCTCAGGCCAATAATGAAAGGCACAGAGCTCAGGGCCTGCACTTTTTGATTTTATTTGATCATCATGTGTATTTGCATGAGTAAATTTCTGACCATACCACAATTTGTTTGTTTAAAACTCTCTTGAATTTGTGAGCAAATCCAATTCTGTCAGTTATAACTGGTGTGCTTCTATAAATCTCAAATTAAAAGTTACTCATCAATATCAATTCAGATTGTGCATAAACCAGGTGTACTTAATTAAACATTTTATTCAAGAATCTGGGCCCAAACTGGCATATCACAATAAAGAAATTAAAGAAACAGAACATGACTCAACATGGCAAGTCAATAAATGTGCCAATCCTGGGCACTTGATGAATATTTGTTGGGCCAGTTAAACTGGAACCTACTTTCTTTAGTCCATATGCAATGTATTCAGATCTTCCATAGATTAGTATTGCAAATGACGCTTATATTTTAAGGTTGTTGGCTTGGGAATAGTTATGTAAGATTTTATTGATTTTGAATTTTGATTTTAAGAGATTATGTAGTTTACATTATGAATGATGGAATAGACTACTAAGACACTCTTTCATTTCAACACCTAGACAGATACATTCAGTCTATGAAAAAGTATGTGCTAGGTAGGGCCACTGAATGCTGGCCTTATTGTTCATGACAGATGTCTGTGGTCAAGGATGGCAGAAGATATTTACTATCTATACATAGGATCCATTCCCAGCTGTGTCCTACCCTGCTCACTTCAGCTACAGGATCAACAGACAGCATGCAAGATGCCAACTTAAATTTGAATAGCAGATACAAAATGAAAATTTGTAGAATAAATATATCCAAAATATTGCATGGTAAATACAGACTGAAAAAAATGTTTATCTGAAATTCAAATTTAACTGGGCGTCTGCCTTTCTTTCTTTCTTTCTTTCTTTCTTTCTCTTTTTTCTTTCTCTCTTTCTTTTTCTTTTTCTTTCTTTCTGTCTCTCTCTCTCTTTCCTTCTTTCTCTTTCTTTCTTTTCTTTCTTTCTTTCTTTCTTTCTCTCTCTCTCTCTCTTTCTTTCTTTCTTTCTTTCTTTCTTTCTTTCTTTCTTTCTTTCTTTCTTTCTTTCTTTCTCTCCTTCCTTCCTTCCTTCCTTCTTCTTCCTCCCTTCCTCCCTTCCTCCCTTCCTCCCTTCCTCCCTTCCTTCCTTCCTTTTTTTCGAGACAGGGTCTCACCTTGTTGCTTAGGCTGGAGTGCGGTGGTATGATTGTAGCTCACTGTGGGCTTGACCTCCCAGGCTCAAGTCATTCTCCCACATTAGCCTCCCAAGCAGCTGGGACTATAGGCGTGTTTACCACCATGCCTGACTAATTAAAAAAAAAAAAAAAAATGTAGAGATGGGATCTGATTATGTTGCCCAGGCTAGTCTTGAACTCCTGAGCTCTAGAGATCCTCCAGCCTCAGCCTCCCAAAGTTCTGGGATCAGGTGTGAGTCACTGCACCCAGCCCATCCTGCAGTTCTATTTACAAATTTTGGCAACCCTACTTCAGGGCAATTAAATCTTCTTGCTATAGAGTGTTCTTAATAACTCAAAAAGTGATGCATCATTTTGAGGGGGCATTATTTTAACAAGAAATATCAGATAGAAATAGATATGGATGATAGTGGGAGCGAGCAACAAAATTAAAAGTGTGAATGCATGTCATTACTTGTGTATGTAGGCTTTGAAATTTTCAAAGAATTTGACCTACATTAACCCCTTCCGTAGGATAACAAAATACAAGAGCAGTTGTAATCTTACAGACTAATGCATCCCTCACTGAGAAAATGACAGCCATATATTATACTGATCAGTTATCATTGACTATAATATTTAGAGTAATTAGGAATTCCCCATGGCAGTTAAATCTCACTAAATTTTACATGATTCCAACTATGCAACATTACTTGTGTCTCTTGAGCTATCATTTTTTTTCTTGTAATTTCTGACCACTAGTAATAGAATGTCCTCCGGATCAATAGAGAACAAGTATAGTTTTCCTGCTCTTATTCTATTCTTGAAAACATTGATTTCTGGATATCTAAATAAAATTTGTATTTTGAGCATAAAAAGATACATGTTAATAATTATTATATTTAAGACAAATTTTTGAGCACATTTTAAAATAGATATACATTTGAAACAAATTTTTAATCCAAAAACTATTGGGCTGAGTAAAAAGAAAACAGTCACAAAAGAGTAGATATTATAATTAGATTTTTATAAACTTCTACTGAGGATGACTAACTTATAGTGGCATAAGGCATGTCAGTGGTAGGCTGGGAACATTGGGGAGTGATGAAATATCTGTATGTGATTGAAGTTGTAGTAACAGGGGTAAATCCCTTTGTCAAAATGTATCGCATTGTACATGTATAATGAGTACATTTATTGTACATAAATTACAACTCAAAAAAGTTGATTTAAAATTATATCAAGGTAACCTACTTCATTTTTATTCTTGAAGATAGAGTTGCTGTGATAAAATAATTAGTAATTAAATGTTACCTTTAAAGCAGATCTTTAAGGAGAAAAAAAATTATACATATCTAAACTCAAATTACAAAAAATCTACATGAAAACATAGTTTATGTCTTAAGGCAGAAAAGGGCTAGGTTCATATCTAAAGTATAACAAATTAGTGTAAAAATATTTTTCTTAAAATGGTTGGAAAAGAATATTTCAAAACTATCTTTCTTACAAAGAAACTTATAAAAACAGCATTTTGAAGTATTCTTAAAATTATTCAGTTTGTGTAATACTACATCTTCCATGTGATTATATTAGTCTTATTTTAATGTTATTTCAGTATATCATCCTAATAGATATGTTACTTTGTTGGCAAGTAACAGAAGCTGCTTCTCCTTAGTCTAACTTTGTTACATTTATATTCTTCTAAATATTTAAGAAATGCATCTATATTGTCAATAATAAAACCCACTTGGTAGTAAATTTTCAGGTAATTATATCAGGCATTGGCTAGAATCTTAATGTGCGGTAATTTTACCTCTCAAGAAACAAAACAATCACCCTTAAATTGTACCGCCCAGGGTGTAGTAGTTTTTCAAGAATAAAATCTATCAAATAAGTATAACAATTTGCAAGTTAGTCAAATGAGGTGGATATTATATTTATTAGATATCAAGGTAGGGTGTTAAATGCTATTGACGCCTAAAACCATTTCATAATTTGATAAAATAACTAACAGGTGGTTCTACTGCTGTGCAAACCAGGAAATGAGAAATGATGAATGAAATAAAAACAAATCATTTGTATGACAAAAAATAAAGTTTAGCTAAGTTGGGATAGATCCACTTTTAGCATTGGTTGATAAATATCAAAAATCCCAACGTATTTCTATATTATTTAATATAACAACTAGTATTAGAAGCCTAACATACAAAAAAATTTATAAACATGAATAAGGCATACTACCAGTCTAAAATACCTGCAATAAAAGTAAAGGATCTAAAATAGAAGAAATTTAATATTCCAGCTACTGATCCAGAAAATCATTGTGAGGAACCTTGTTTCTTGCAACGGTGAAGTAGGTTGTTTTAAATGAACACTTTTTAAGGGAATAAATAGAATGCATGGATAAAAGTTGAAGCCATCAAGAAGCTGACAAACAGCAAATTTTGAAGGAGAGGAAAGACACTGAAGATAAGACAGATGGGCATAGCATTTGCCATTGTGTTTGCCCTATAAAAGAGCGGCAATTCCCAAAGTCCTACTGAGAAACAGACCTGTAGTAGGTATTTCTGTACTTGTTACACAGCTGGAGAAATAGGAAATGAAGTGTAAGCCCTGCCACACAGCTGGCAAACATGCCACATTTTCAATAAGAACCCAGAAGAGAAATGCCCCTGAGATGGTATAAAATAGACCATTTCTCACAAGAACTGAAAACCAGTGTATCAACATTTCAATCCACGACTGACTTGAGGTGATTTTCACCTAGCTTAATTGCACAACAAAAAATAAAATAAAATCCTTCTGAGAAAGAAAAGAAACTGCTATCTCAGGAATGCAAGGCTCCTGTAAATGATCAGGTCCAGAGAGACATGGGGATGAGACAGCAGTCATATCCCACCTCCCGCCTGCCTGGAGCTAGACAACCACCTCTTGAAGCTGCTGGCCGTATGCACTGAAGACTCTTTGCTGCCCCAGGTAGCTATACATCAACTTAACAATGCTGCACGCTGGACCCTCTAACTTATTTCATATAGTTCAACAATGTAGCCAATCACTAATCAATGTTGTTTCTGTAAACCAATGAGAATTCCTGGCAAACAACTTTCTGTCAGCTCACTCTTTGTCCTGTGTTTTGCCTTCAAAAACCTGCTTGTAACAAAGGCCAAATGGAGCTCATACCCAGGGTTACTTAGGTCTGAGTCTTCAGGGCAGATGTCCTCATCTGAGCTCGAGTAAACTCTTTAAAAATTATATTTTATGTCTCAGTTTCTTCCTTTAAGTCAGCTTCTCCATTATATAAAATAATGTGTAAAATTCATTGCAGATTTTATACAATAACCAATAAAAAACCGTGAGACATGCAAGAGGACTTAGAAAGTGAGAGAGTAGCAGAGGGAGGACACTCAAAGGAAATAAAGCTAATAGGATATGCACTTTAAAATTATGGTGAATAACATGTCCAAGGAAAGGAAACATACATGGAGCATTTCAAGAGTAAAGTAGAAAATATAAAGATAAATCAAATGAAAATTTAAGAACGAAAACCTAATTTATAATAAGTAAAATGTATTTAATAACTTATAAGACACAGCTAAAGAAAGTATTCCTATGAAAGATGTTTCTGAAGAAAATAGTGAATCAGAGATTTTTTAAAATGGAAAATATAAAAAATAATGTAAGAGAAAAAAATTTAACATGTGTTATTCACCTCCTTCAAAGATTCCAGAGAAGTTAACAAAAGCCAGACAAATCTACAATGTTTACACATAATTTTGCCCTCAACCTCTTTCAAGTTTCGGAACATTCGCATAACAAATGCTGGCCCTTCTACCTACCACTCATCGCTATTCACCAAAGGTAAAAGTCTCAGTACTTGTAATGTTACAGCATGCTAGGTGTTGTGGTCACTCTATTTACTACCAGTAGTGTGGTTTTAGTTACCATCTGATCATCAAAATTTGAAAATCAAACACTGAGGTCCTCTTTTTAGGGTGACCTATGGAGTTAGCTGCTTCAGTTTTGGTTCCCCACAAACTAGACACAAAGAAAAAGACTTTGATGAGGCAGATCACTTCTTCTTCACAAGTGAGAAAATGGTGAAAAATGAGAGAAAAAAGAAAAATATATATATACAGTCTACAACAGTGGGCAACCAGAGCCCAATTTTCTGGGGCCCTCTGCGATACATGTGTAATGCAGCCCAGAATTGTCCTGTGGGAAGACAAGAAAACCAGTACATTTATCCCCTAACTTCATTCCCCATAGTTTGAGGGTTTTTCCCAGGAGCATAAATTTTCCCACATTATGATTTGGTTGGTTGCTGCACATACCTGTGCAAGGTTCCTCAGTGTCAGATAAAGCCATCTGGTAGAGAAGAGATACACATTGCAGGAGGACAAGTTAAGGAGCCTTTAGCATTCCAGAGATGGTTTAAAGGCACAAGGAAAATTAGATGGCCTGAAGGGAAATAGTAGGCATCTGCTCGACACTCAAATGTCCATCAATATTAGAAGGAAAATATATATTATAAAACATTCATACAATGGAGGACTATACAGGAATAAAAGTAAATAGTCTACTGCTACTTAAAAGAATTTTGATGAGTCTCACAAGCATAATATTGAGTAGCAGGAGACAAACACCAAACAATATACATAGACTTTTCAATTTGTATGAAGTTCAAAAAGAAAAAAATCAAACCAATGAGGTTAAAAGTCAGGATAGTGGTCAAATTTTGAGAGGAAAAACTGGTAATGATTACAGGGACACAAAAGAGTCTATCTGATTATATTGGTAACATTAAAATTAATTAACTGCATAATTGATGCATGGATGTGTTCACATTGAGAACACATTGTTAACTGAGCTGTACATATAATTTGTGCAATTTTTGTGTATGTTATGCTTCAATAAAAAGCTTTCTTGTAAATACATTTGTCTAGTTTTTCAATATGTCCTTAATCTCTTTCTGTTCAGTGTCAAGCTTGTCAGAAGAAACATACTCCCTTAGAGTTCATGAATAGCCTAAAAACTGATAAATTCATTGTAATTTTCTTAATGTGTATTTCATCCACTTATGTCTTCTACTACATTGGCACATGCACTTTTTTCTTAAAATTTTCTCTTCTTTTGGTTTCTATCATATTATGTTTAAAAATTTACTTCTTATCACTTCTTTTTATTTGTAATAAAGTATCTATTTTAGAGGCCTTTCACAAATATAAACATAATCCATATCTTCTATGAAAACCATCCTCGATTTATCCAGAGAGTACTCTTCATCCTTTCCTATTGTTGTAAATTGGTTGTTTGGCTGGACTTTGACTAGCAAAGAAGAAAAATGGGCAAATTTTTATACAATGAAGCTGTATCTATGTATTTAAATGGCATATATAATTTTTAGAGAAATAACTGTATTTATAATCACTGTCCCACAGTGCTATGCATATATCCCAGTCTCTAATAATATATTGCCAAAAAGAGTTGTTCAAGTTCAAATAGCACTTTAATGTTAATGAGAAGGCTTTGCTCCATTACCTCAATAAGGAAGATATTCCTACCCTATGCAACTATATAAAATAGTACTTAAGAAATTCTTGAGTCATCCAATATAACTTTCATTCTATAATGAATGATCTTTATATAGACAATACTTCCAATATCAATAAATATTTTATTTTTTGACAGTACTACCACTTTATAATGTGATGAAACTTCTTTAATTTTTAAATATGGAACTAATTTCTTATTATAGATTTGATAATAATTATGGAGACAAATGTACTACATAAAATTTTAACATTGTTGATTTAGTTTATGCATTCAAATATTCATCAATTTTAACAATATGTTTAAATACATATAATTATATTTGCAATATATAGTCATGTACCACATAAGAAAATTTCACTTAATGATGGACTACATATATGACTACATAACAATTTCATTCAACAATAGACTACATAATCTATGTGATTACATAGATTACAATACCATATTTTTTCTATACCTTTTCTAGGTTTAGATATGTTTATGTACACAAATACTTCACATTGTGTTAAAACTGCCTACAGTGTTCAGTACGGTAACATGCCATACAGGTTTGTAGCCTAAGAACAATAGGCTGTATCATATAGTTAGTTGTGTAGTAGGCTATACCATCTAGGTTTGTGGGAATACGCTCTATCAAACAATGATAAAATCACGGATATGGTTTGGCTGTTTCCCCACCCAAATCCCATCTTGAATTGTAGCTCCCATAATTCCCAAATGTTGTGCGAGGGACCTGATGAGAGGTAAATGAATCATGGGGGCGGTTTCCCCCACACTATTCTCGTGGTAGTGAATACGTCTCACGATATCTGGTGGTTTTATAAGGGGTTTCCCTCTTCACTTGGCTCTCATTATCTTTCTTGTCTGCCATCACATAAGACGTGCCTTTTGCCCTCTACCTTCTGCCATGATTGTGTGGCCTCCCCAGCCATGTGGAACTCTGAGTCCATTTAATCTCTTTTTCCTTATAAATTGCCCAGTTTCAGGTGTGTCTTCATCAGCAGCATGAAAACAGACTAATACAATCACATACTGATGCATGACTCAGAACATAGCTCTACTGTTAAGCAATGTAAGACTGTATATATAACTTAAATAATGCATTATACAATACAATATAAATTATAAGACAGCCAAGAAATAATATATAAAACTGTCAATAGTCAAATATAGATGAAGAAATACCAGTGTCGCACACTTCTGTAGTCAGTTCAAAATCAAATCAAAACTCCTACAATGAATAATTAGCGTTCATTTTTCAGACTGTGGAAATATTGACAATATCTAAAGCTGACAGGAGCATGAAGAAAGTTGTCCTCTTGTGCAGTTAGTAGGAGTAGGTTTAAGCCATTTTGTAAAAAATTAATCAATCTATCTTAATTTAATTATATTTACTTTTCTTAGCAACTGCATGTCTTCTAGATATTTATTACTAATTTTTATGCACCTGATATCCCCAGATGCCATGCATATGAAGAAGAGGAAAATGCCAGTGATCCCTTTTGGCTTAAGAAACAAATGATAATTTCAGCAAATATAGATGCCAATTTAAGTATTAGTACCATGGTAACAAATCAGTAGGAATGAAAGACTTTTAAAGTTTAAAGTATATTTTTACAGAACATAATTTAGCAAGTCTTCATGTCCTATAATATTCTCTTTTCATGAATTATTATATTCTGAGAACAGTTTTATTCTGAGGAATAGTGTTGTCTAGTAGTTTTGTAAAATATATTTTTGTTTATTCTCTTGTCAATATTTCTTTAACCATATAGTAGAGGTACCTGCAATTTTAAGACTAAGTACTGGAATAGCATTATTTAAAGAAAGAAACAGGCTTGGGAAGCCCAAAATTCAATACAGCAAACAAAGGGCAGAAGGAAAATTTGAAGAAATGGAGTATGAGTCATGTGCATCCTTTTACTGTAATATTTACATAAATGTGAACATATTGCTGTAAACATAGGCATAGTTAAAAATATGCAGTAGTTCATCATAACATTTGAATTTAGATTAAGCCCTCTAAATGTCCATCAGTAAGAGGATTGCTGATAAAATTACTGTTTGCCAATATGCAGTAAAAACAACAAAGAAGGCTTTTATGTATGAACAATGAAATCTGCAGGAAAAAAACACATTATAGAATAATATAAGCATTTTGTTTTATTTAAACCCTTAAGCCCATGCCAATAATGTCCCACTAATTTCTCTAGTGCCAGCCCAACATCTCAAACATGTCCCAACGCAGTTGTTTCCTTCACTCCAAGAATTTTCAGATTTACTAGAAACGTGGTTTACAGACATACTTCCACGATCTTTGACTGATTGGTCTCTTTGCTTCCAAATTTCTGAGCTGACTGTCAGAGTCATCACATACCATATGTGGTATAAGATATGAAAAGAGAAAGACTGTAAAACTCCATAAGTTTATCTTATGACATTATTGCTTTGACTGACAAAATTATTATGGATATACATTTTCAGAAAAGAAACACTGAAAGATGAAAAAAGAAAAAGAAAGAGAAAGAGAGAAAGAAAGGAAGAGAGAGAGAAAAAGAAAGGGAGGAAGAAAGAAAAGAAAGAAGGAAAGAAAGAGAAAAAGAAAGAGAGAAAAAGAAAGAAAGAAAAGAAAAGAAAGAAGGAAAGAAAGAAAGAAAGAGAGGAAGGAAGGAAGGAAGGAGGGAAGGAGACAAAGATGGAAGGGAGGGAGGGAGGGAGGAAGGAAGGAAGGAGGGAAGGAGAGAAAGATGGGAGGGAGGGAGGGAGGGAGGGATGGAGGAAGGAAGGAAGGAAGGAAGGAAGGAAGGAAGGAAGGAAGGAAGGAAGGGAGGGAGGGAGGGAGGGAGGGAGGGAGGGAGGGAGGGAGGGAAGGAAGGAAACTAGAGAAAATATTGCCCTTAAATAAAATAGACCACTATTCTAAATGAAATGACAATGTTTTTCTGGGATAAGCAAAATATGTATCCTAATTAGAAGTAATTAATGAACAAAGCTTGCAAATGTAGGTCTATAGTACTATGGATACTTTATACACAGCTTTTCTTTTCAAACTACTGATGACATATAGCTTGTACCAATTTGTGTGTAATAGTTTAATATTTGTTATTGCATATTCATTTTTATATGTCTAATGAAATGTATAAACTTTCAGTATCGAATTTAAAAGAATCAGAAGTACTTGAACTCTACTTAATGGATTAAACATCCCAATATTTTGAGTTTTAATACTTTTCATGAAGCAAGTTATTTTAAATGTTTCATTATTTTAAGTAAATAATACTGGCATCATTCAATATTTAATTTAGGTGCTCTAATTACAAGAAATTGCAAAATATCCTCCCTGGCTCATTAAGGATCATGACTTTTCCACTTCAGTTCTTCATTTATCAGCACAAATTAATTTTCATGAGATTTCATTTGGCCACCCTTGGGAAATATGCCACTCCTTGTTGACTTAGCTATCATCACAAGTTCATGTCAAACAAAATATGGTCATTAGGCAGCAAGTCCTGGAGGTTGGGCAGGTTCACTTGGGGGAGAGTTTAGAGGTGATAAACCACTTGCATAGCTCTAGTGTTACAGATTTGGCTATACTCTTAATAATCATCATATTGTCAACTGAACAGATTTTTAAAAAGGAAGAAAAACGAAATGTTTTTGGACTATCTTTATTCCATTATCGCTCATGAAATAGAAGAGACTATGGAAGTTGGAGACAAATGCTTCCTACTACTGCTTTTAACTAGACAATATGGTGTAACCACTTGAGTTTTTATATTTGTATTTGTAAGGACATCGTATTTATGTTTTCCAAAGATACATTGTAGTAATTCAGAGAATAAAGCAAGCCAACAAAATCCTTTTAGAAATGAAGAACAAATACAAGTAGATTAACATTAAGTATTGCTAAATTCAGAATGAGACAGAAGAGAGGTCCAGTTACTGTCAGTTTATTAATCAAGAGGTTGTTTTAATGTAGTAGTTCTCAGTTTGTGTAATAGAAATTCAAATTTGACTGGAAAGCTTTAACAACTAATAGCTTCAGCCATTTTGAAAGATGATGCTTAAAAAAGTATACATTAGTTATTGTTTCAACTTCTTTAAAAAACAATGTTTAAATTAGTCCAATGGAGTCTCTATTTATAATGAAATATGATAAACAGAAACTCAATTGAAATTCTGTGGAACATTAATGTAGAATTTTAAGAGGAACTCATGGAATCTAGTACACACACATTATAAGGAAAGTAAGAGATGATCACAGAATGCTGTTCTAAAACCAAAGGTCAAAAACATGACTGCTAGTCCAGATGCAGTGGCTCACACCTGTATTCCCAGCACTTTGGGAGGCTGAGGCGGGTCGATTGCCTGAGTCCAGTAGTTCATGACGCGCCTGCACAACATGGCAAACGTCTCTACTAAAAATTTGAAAAGAAAAATAAGCTGACATGGTGGCACACTCCTGTAGTACCAGCTACTCGGAAGGCTGAGGTGGGAGAATCACCTGATCCTCGGAGGTCCAGGCTCTGCAATGATCTGAGATCCCACCACCCCACTTCAGCCTGGGTAACTGGAGTGAGACTCTGTCTCAAAAATAAACAAACAAACAAAAATTATGACTGCTTATAGGGGAGGGAGACTAATTTTTAAAAGAATCAATACTTGAGAAAATACAGAAGGCAGGGGTTTTCAGTGAGAAAAAATCCTGAAAGGATTCTACTTAAGTTTTAATTTTCTCTTTCAAATATTAACAATCACTTCAAAGTCTTCTAAACCTCTTTATGCATAATTGGGTCGTATACTCTTCCATTTAGCTCTGGTAGTGAGGATAGAGTAATGCATGGCTGAAGCAGGGGAGGAAGATGCCATTCTAAGACATTCATGATCTCTGATTCGAATTTGGAATATATAGGAGTTGAAGACTGCAAACTCATGGTGGTACATAGAGTGAAATGAAAACTTGGCAACCAGAACGACAACCACCCTGAGAAAGATTAAAAGTACAGGAGCTGACAGAAACATCAATTTAGAGAATAAAGACATTTTCATATTTTAAATTTTTTTGGGAGATCAAGACCTATCAAAATAGTACATTTATAGTTTGAAAATAAACCCCTTTCATTAAGTTAGAAGGGTAAATGTAAATGACATGACTTATCCAATTGTGGATTTCAGAGATGGAGAAGTTAAGTAACATGCCCAATCATGATTTGAACCCAGGGCTGCCAGACTTCTTAGAATCCCATGTATTTCTCAGTCTTCTGACAATAGATAAAAATACATTTCATATCACCCAATGACTGGAATATAGCACTCTAAAGTCTAATTCCTTAATGACTGTGTACAGATTCTGCTTTTTAATGTTATAATTTTGCTTTCCTTTGATTTGTCAGCACTTAAATTGGTTTATCTTGGTTCTACTAACCAGGTAAATAACGAAGCCTCAAAGAGAAACATAATAATAATAATTTTGGCTTCCCTCTGCCTTCTCACAGTAACCCAATTGGTTACTCCATTTCTTAAGATAAGTATTGTTTACATGTTGGCATGTAACATCCCAGACCCTTTTTCTATGCATAATCTAACATATGTATGATATAATTATAAAACATGTTTTATGAGCCAAAAATCTAGTTTTATATAAATACCCAATAACTCTCTTTTTCACATATTAAATTCCATACATACTTACCTAGGCTCCTATGCTGTGACAGATCTGTAGGCTTATCAGAATTGCTGAAAATATTAACGTAAACTTTGCTGGATCAGTTATACCCATGTTTGATGTAAAATCTATTTCCAAAGAGATCCTTCAACCATTATGTACTTGTTAAATATTTTATCTTGTATTAGTTTTTATTATTGTTTCTTAACAAATTGCCACAAATTTAGCAGCCTGAACAACATAAATTTATTATCTCGCAGTTTCCATAAGTCAGGCACTTAGGTAAAAATTAACTGGTACTCTGCACAGAAACTAACCAGGCTGATGTGAGCTGGAACTGGTATCTCATTTAAGGCAGGAGATCTTCTTCTAAACTCATTGGTTGGCAGAATTCAGTTTCTAGCAGACACAGGAGTGAGACCCTTACCTCCTAGAAGTTGCCCACCATTTTCTATCATTTGGCCCTCTCTCACAGCATGGCAGTTTTCTTTCTCAATTAATCTAAGATACCCATAAGGCAGCATCCTCTTTCTCTGACTTTCAGACACTCTTTTAATGGGCTCACTTAATTCAGTCAGGACTCCATAGGATTATCTCCCTTTTTACTGACTTAAAGTCAGCTGACTAGAGAACTAAACACATACGCAAAATGTTTTCACTTTTCATACAATAGGATCTAATAGAGAGAGTGGAAATTCCTTCCTAGTCACAAGTCCTGCACCTACTCAAAGGATGTGTTAAAGCGGAGAATATACACCAGGGGGCTAGAATTTGGTGAGCTGAATTCTTCCTCTATATCTGTAGGTTGAAGGTCTTACCCCTATACCCCAGAATGTATCTTTACTTGGAGAGAGGGCTTTTACTGTGGATATCAAGTTTAAATGAGATCATTAGGGTAAGTTGTAATCCAATATGCCTGGTGATCCTTTAAGAAGGGGAGATTTGGATGTCGAGAGAGAATGCCATATGAACATGAAGACAGACAAACATGAGCATAGTCATCTACAAAGAAAATGTTCTGAAACCAAGACTTATCTCATGGCCCAAAGAAATAATCAACCCTTTCAATACCTAGATTATAGACTTCTAGCCTTCAGAACTGTGACAAAATCAATTCCTATTGTTTCAGCTGCCAAGGTTGTTGTCACACCAAGTGTTATATTCCAGCCTGAGCGGAGGTCTGAGGGGAGTGAGTGGGTGGATGGGTGGCAGGTAGCTGAAAGTATACTTGGGGGGCAGCAGACAAGTGAAATATGGTTTTATTGTGTTCTCTCTCTCTCCGTCTGCCTGTGACTCAGCTGCCCACTCCAGCCGCAGTCCCTCTTAGCAGCCAGCTATGCTGCTCCTGCCACTCCCATGCCTAAAGCTGAACTCCCTGGCACACTTTCCAGTTCCTGGCTCCCTGCTGTCCACTTGCAAGGAGGCCAGCTCTCCCTTACAGGGTCAGCAGCTTTTCTTTCTCTCCCTCTGGATGCGAGCCATATGTATCGCATCAGCAATGCAGTTATGCCTTTTACAGACAATAGTGGCACAGAACAGAGTATGAGCTTACACAAACAGGCCATATAATGAGCAGAGTTGTGCACCTACGCTCCAAAGTCATCCTGCAATGGATGTTTACCTTGGCCTATTTTTGACCACAGGACATCTATTTTCCTTACACTCTACCCCCTAGGCCTAGGAGACATAGGTCTTAGACACACAGGTCTTACATGTAGGCCTGATACACAGGTTTTGGGCACAAAGGCCCAACACAGGCTTCACACATAAGCCCGACACATAGGCTCTGGGCACACAGGTTCCAATACACACACGCAGGCTTGACACATAAGCCTGGGCACACAGGCCCGACACACAGGCTTGACACATAAGCCTGACACATAAGCTCTGGGCGCACAGGACCAATACACAGGCTTGGCACGTAGGTCCCGGACACACAGGTCTGACACATGTGGGCAACTACCCCATGGTGACATTACCCCAATGTTGCTTTATATATTAAGACAGATTTTTTTGTTCTTCTACCTTTAAGGGCCATGGGGCAGGCAACAACAGGTTACTGTTCATCCCCATACCTGGTCAGAGACAGTCATCCTTCCTTCAATAGTTCTTGCCACATGGCTTGGCCCTACATGAGCTGGTGACTAACCAGCCACTTCTGTAACTTCTAGGTAGTTAACCACAAGGTTAAGCCTCAGTAAATTGCCCAGCTATTGGTGCAGATTACCATTGGGGTCACCTCCTTGGTGATCACCCTTCCACACTGCCCTGAGTTCAGCTCATTAGCTGCTTTGCCAACACCCAGTATCAAACTATATAGTGTCAGTACTGGGCTGAACTACGACAGCAGTCTAGGTAGCAGTAGCAGAACCCTAGCTAGACCCATCCATATACCATGTCAAATCAGGAGCGGGGCGAGTGCCTCAGGCCCCCCGGCCTTATCTTGCATTAGGACTACAGGTCCCAAGACATTGTGCAGCTCTGCTGCTAAAAGGACTTGTACTCAGAGTACTCTAAGTAGGCACCCCACTTTGCTAAAGGAGATGTCTGTGTCCTCCCAGTCCAGGGGGTCATTACCTATGAATGCACCCATCCCGCTATCCGGTAAGTCGTCAGCGTGACAACTGCAGCCCGTACTGTCGCACTTTCGCAAGCCTGAAGGGCAACATATACAGCTACTAGTTGTTTCTCTATTAAGGTATATCAGAGTTCAGCTCCTTACCATCGTTAGGACCAAAATTTTACTGGCATTCTCAAGGGCTCTGTGCACTGCCACAGGTCCCAACTGAAACCGTCTGTGGTCACATGCACATCCAGCTCAAACGGGCACCCTTGGTCAACTACCCATAGGGCTTGTGCGTGATGAATAGCCTGATTGGCTGCCAGGAAGGTAGCCTCAGTCACACTATCTTAATCACTTTTAAATATGCAAGAGAATCAAAAGTTAACATATATCATCAACAAGACTATGACATAGGGTGAGGCTATGCTTCTAGCCCTGTGGCAACACTGTGAAAGTCCATTGTTGCTCTTCCATGAAGGCAAACTATTCCTGGCTGTCTGAAAAAGAATGCATTAGCCAAGTCCACCACATGGTGGTACTGGCCCAATTCCATCATTGAGCAGTTCGTGAAGTCCATAATAGATGGCACAGCTGCCAAGCCTGTAAAACATCCATCCCCAGAATATATTCAGGTATGGCAGAGACATACACCGTGCATAAGTGGGGGGGCCAAGTGGCCGATGCTGAGGTGCAGAAATAAAGGTGTTACTTTCAACGACCAGCCTTCATAGCTGTCTATACAGCTTTGCCCGGAAACCTTGCCCGGAAACTTACCCAGGTGCAGGCAACAGTGGATTGTCAAGTCCACATGTGGCCTCCAGTCGTCTGGTGTTCCCCCAAGCCAGGCACCTCGGCCAGTTCCCTAATCAAACACAAAAGGTTTTATATTTCCACCTGGCTGCAGCAAATAGTCTTCGAGCTGAAACGTCCTGGCAGGGCTGGGTCACGTAGCATTACCCTTCTCCTGAATGACTTACACCAACTCTGAATATGACTGCCTTCTACTGACAGTTCCTAGTATTTCAGTGGCATCAGTCTGCGCTTTAATTAAAGAAACTAGGTTTTCCATCTCAGAGGCAGAGCAGGAAATGCATCAGCTCCCTCCTCCCAGAGATGGAGCATTCAGGCAGGGAGGGGCTCCCCCTATGGCTGTCAACACTGCTTGCCTAACTCCAGCAACTCAGTGGAGATGTAGCCACTATATGAAGCATGCTCCACCACGGTAGGGGGTCCTGGGGCCCACCTTTGGGGCCCAAGCGGCTGCTCGTGCTCTATTTTCTGGCGGACTATTGGACAAGCCTGTAACGGAGGTTCTTCCACCTCCCTGGGCTGCATCCCGTAGGGATTGGGCATGCACTTCCCGCAGCACTGTCACTAACGCCCATCTGACTCTGCCGGCCAAAAGCATGCTCCTTCTCAGTGCTGTGCACTTCCGGGTGCCTTAGTGCTTTCTCCACACTTGTGGGGGACCCTGCCACTCCCACACCTACAGCTGCATTCCCCTGTGCTTGCCCGTGCCTGGCTCGCCTCCGTCCACCTGCAAGGCCGCCAGCTCTCCCTTAGAGGGTCAGCAGCTTTTTTTTCTCTCTCTGGGCACAAGCCCTATGTACAGTGTTGGCAGCTCAGTTATACCTTTTACAGGCAATGGTGTCTCAGAGCCAAGTATGAGCTTACACAAACAGGTTATATAATGAGCAGAGTTGTGTGCCTGCACTCCAAACTTGCCGAGTCATGCTACAGTGGATGTTTACCTAGGCCTATTCTTGACTGCAGCACATCCATTTTCCTTACAGTTGTGGTGCTTTATTATGGCAACCCCACCAGACTAATACAGGGATCATCTTAGAATTCTGCCCACCACACTTCTCCATCCTTCCTTAGTTTTTATGTTCTTGTTATTACTAATATTCAATTTCTTCATACATTTATGCATTCTGGATGAGATACTGGCCATCTTGCAATGCATATTTTGGGAATATTTATTTAAGAGATCAGGTTATGTTTTTGAAATATGTAGACCTACCTATGAGTAAAGTACTTGAAGAGCCACATATTTTTTCCCTTCTCAGAATTAACTTGACTGAGAATTGTGAAAACTCTGTTGGGATTTTAATTGGTTGCTTAGCAAGGGCAAGAATGTACTTCAGTCAGCATCATTCAGTTTCCCAAGCTTTGCAATCTTAAGAAATAACATGCACTGAAGGATTTCTCTGTGCCAGACAGGAGTTCTTTCCATGTGTTATTGTCCCATTTTGCAGGTAATGAAACAAATTTCAATCAAGTTAAATATCTTCCTAAAGTCACACGGGTAAAATATTATGGAGATCAATTTCTGAACTTGAATATTACCAGAAATCCATAGTTGAACAGATTCATGATAATGAAATGTATGGTACTAATAAATAATTCATAATGCTAATATATTAGTACATGTGGAACATCATTGTCCTAGTTTTAAAGTAAATGAGTGGTTATCGGAAGAATATTTTTGTCAGTGTAAGTTAAGTTTAGTTTTGTATTTAAATGTACAGACTCAAAAATAAAAGATTAAACAAAATGGAATTTTATGTCTTTATCCTGTAAAAATGTTAAGAGCTTGTCAGTTCAGAACAGAGACAACAAAATAATGACTTCCAACTTCCCCATATGTCTTCACTAAGTTGAAACATTTATTCTCAAGGCTGTAAGCTATAACATCTACATTCCAACTAGGAGAATGAAGAAAGGAAATAAGAACCCCTATCTTTAAAGTGTTCTTACTTTTTTCTCCAACACTTTATTTCTGTACTCTCAGATTGTCCAGGACTTAGATATATGTCCATCCATAACTACAAGCAAAGCAAGGAATTGCATTTTTAGTTAACATGTTGGTATGCTGCATAAATGTGAATGGAATGAGGGAGACAATGGGATATTCTTGCAGCCAACAATCAACCAAAAACTTCTGCCACAGTGAGTGTACCAATTAGGAAGCAATTATTTACTCAAATCTCCAATTCATGGGAGGCCGAGACGGGCGGATCATGAGGTCAGGAGATCGAGACCATCCTGGCTAACACGGCGAAACCCCGTCTCTACTAAAAAATACAAAAAAACTAGCTGGGCGAGGTGGCGGGCGCCTGTAGTCCCAGCTACTCGGGAGGCTGAGGCAGGAGAATGGCGTAAACCTGGGAGGCGGAGCTTGCAGTGAGCTGAGATCTGGCCACTGCACTCCAGCCTGGGCGACAGAGCGAGACTCCGTCTCCAAAAAAAAAAAAAAAATCTCCAATTCAAACTGAATTGAATAATAATGAAATTTGATAGCTCACATAGCTCAAAGTCCAAAGGAGAAAGGGCCTACAAGAATAATAGGATCTATGAGTCAATTGCATCAAACAGAATGTTCATCCTTTCAGGTCTCTACACTTGCCTTCAATGATTTCTTCATCCATAACCTTAGTTTCCTAAAATTTATATACCTATAAGCTACCATCAGGCTTCCACATTTCCTATTGATGTCCAGTAGGAAGACAAAAAAATCTCCTCTTGAAACTTGAAAACATTGTAATTCCAATGGAATGACTGAGAAAGTTTAGCACACATCAAGGGTCAATAAATTGACATTTGAATTTTATAAACTGATTAGCTTAAATTAAAAATGTAAAAGAGGGTTAGATATCTTAACTTGCTCATTTCAGTAAGCAAAAAGTTAAAACAAAGAGAAACAGACCATCTTGATTCACATTTCATTCAGATGATGACAAGGCCTGTGTATTTTTTCTACTCCACAATAGAATGCATTTCTCTGAGGAGAAACTGCAAAGCTTGCAGATACTGATGTCCCATTGCTAAATATTACTGAAAATATAAGTTAAAATTATTCACTGTATGCCTTTTTCTAAAAAACTATGATCATGTTAGTGTTGTTTCCAAAGATTTGATGATGTGACCTGTTACTTAGAAGTTTCTTTTACCCAAAGGAAAATTTTAAATACAAATTTATTCTGTGTTAAGTATTTTTAATATACATATTCTAATTTGTAAAATATATTCGCTAATAACATGAATTTTAATCAATTAAGATAACTTTCTGAGATTTTTAAACATTGATTTTATTAATTTGGTTCCAAAATATTATCTTCAAGAGGATACTTTTGTATCACTTTCCAACCTCCCATCAAAAATGGTAATTTTTTTATTTTCAATCTTTATAATTAAAAATAAAAAATATGCTTAAAATATCATCTTACATTCAGTAGACTTAAGGATTAAAAGAAAAGGAACATAATCCATTTTGCCTTATTTCTGTTCTGATATTGATAATATTAATACCTTTGAAATATTTTAATTATAAAATGTAATATTCCAAAGAAGAATGGATATAATTATTACTTAAAAATTACTTTTGTTACTACAGCTTTATAAACAGAGTATAAATATAGTAAGATCTCAGATATAAACTAAGGAAACAAGCACAAACAAAAGGGAATACAGAAGACAAAGCTTCTCAAACTTCTCCTGCACTGGTTTGGAGGAAATAATTCTGCTTTTTCATGGAACAAGTGGTGTCACAAAGAATGCTGTCTAATTTTTCATATAGATATGCATTTTTGCTTATTTTCTGAGGCCGTGTCTACCACATTTATCTGAAAGCTAAATGATCAGTTTTTTGTTTACATTGTTATCTTAAAACAGTTTATTTATATATCTTAATATGTGAATGGCTCATAGGTAAGGCTTTCCCAGTGACAGAAATATTACAAAATGCCTATAGTTAGGCCTTCTGAGAGTGAATTTCCATTTCCTTCTTACCCACCTAATCCAAAAAATGAGATTGGGGAAAAGAAGAAATATTAAAATAATTTAAAGATGGCATAGCCAGCAAAGATATCTGCTTTAATTTACTAAAAACAAAATCAAGACTGTTTCCTCTCTACCTTCACATAGTAAAAGGGATGCTTAGAACTAACATATTCTTATAGCCACTGACTTTATTATATACAACAGAGGTTTTCTCAGCATACAGATTTAGTTTCAAAAAACGCATTTCAATTTCAACAGTGATTATCAAGTGATATCTGTCACTCTTATTACTTTTAAAAAATAAAATACACTAAGTGAAATAAGTCAGACACAAAATGCCACATATTGTATGTATGATCCATTTATATGAAATACCCAGAATATCGAGTCTACCAATGTATTTTCCAGGAGCTGAGGAAAGGTAGGAATGAAAGCGACTGCTTAATGTGTATGGGTTGCTGTTTGAGGTGGTGAAACAATTCCAAAACAAGAAAGTGGTAATGGTTGCACAACATTGTGAATATACTAAATGCCACTTAATAGTATGCTTTAAAATGGTTAAAATGGTAAATTTTATTTCATGTGTAATTTACCACAGTAAGATGACAGACAGATAGGTAGATAGAGGGTACAGATAGACACAGATAGATTCTATCATGTGGTAGAGAAAGTGTAAGTATACAGTTATACCCTTTAGCCAATGTGCTGCAATGTTAAGGAGAAGGTGGAAAATACCAGCACTTAATTGTGACTTAATTAAGAGCATGGAAGAAGCTTTAAAATATGGAAGTGTTATTTAGCTTAATAGTATTTTTTAAAATACGACTAATCAATCATTTAAATATTTTACATAATATTTTTGAATATCACATTTTTTTAAAAAAGGAAATCTGTCAATGCTGGAAAAATATCCTTAAATGGCAACAATCTGCTAGAGATGTAGATTACAAATTAGTAAATATTTAAAATTTGTTTATACGGTTATAATAACTGTAATACACTTAAATAATATGACTCACACCTCTAATTTTAACCATCTTTAATTTTAACAAATGGGACCTCAATGTGGCCTATCAGTGGCATAAAATCTACGGTATCAATTTTGATGGTATATATGTGCGTGTATGATAAACGAGTCTAATTCTTTGAAGGCAGTCTCAAAATTTATTCTAGAAGGTCAGATATTTGCTTCTTCTCCTTTTTTTCTTCAAAAGTTCTGGAATACAGGGTATTTGAAAGTATATAATAGCATAATAATGAAGTCATTTAAGGGACATAATGATTAAACTTATCTAAATGTTGCTTTATATAATTGTAGCAACATCTCAACATTGAAAACCATTCACCGCCACACATTGGAATGCTTGACCAATTCCAAACCAGATTAAAATTATCTCACAAATAATGAAACCAACAAATGGGTCAATATTGAATTTGCTCTTTTTCCTACATAGAAAAATTGGTCAAGCAGAACAAAAATATATCTTTCATATATGAAATCCCTGGAGAATTAAATGCATAGAGTTGTTTCTGCTTTCCCTCTCCTCCCTTGTCTTGGGATCTAAAATAGACATATACTGGAATTTATGCTTAGTTTTGCTATTTTGGGATTTCCCAGCCCCGCCATTCAGGGTGGTTTCCAGCATTCATGGTTTCGTTATTCGTTCTAGAATTAGACAGAAGGATCCAGGCTAAGCCAATAATATCTTCAGGAATATGGAAATTTAGACTGGAAGACAATTTGTAACATCCAAGAATATGTGCTATACTGAAGCCTTTAAGAATAAATCAGTTATAACCATTTCTAAAATATGACTGTTCAATTCTTTGTTTCATGAAATACTTTAGTAATCTAAAATAACTTTGCCTTTTAACTTGCTATTGCTTATATAAATTTTTTCCTGTACTTCCTTTGTATTTCTTTTGAGTAGAGTCTTTATATTGATACGATTCATTTATAAACCAAGAAAATAGCAAAATAGTTAAATGCCAATACACTAACTTTAACAAAAAGCTCTGTTTGGTTTAGACTTTAAAGAGAGTGGTAAACGTATATACATAGAGTACTGGAAAATATCTAAAATGACTCAAAGGTAGATTTTAGATGTTTCCTATTGAAATATCATGGATTTTTTAAAATTTAAAAATGATTGTATCATCTACTGTATTTTTTAATTTATCGAGAAAACCTTTACTGCTGTTAGGGTCAGTGAAAATTATAACATATATCATTTTTATTGTAAATAGAGATAACTTATTCTCAACTACCTTGGTCAGCTGATACAGAAAAAATAAAGTGAGCTAAAGAAAAAGAAATATTCTTTGATGGCCCAGACACATTTGAACAAGATTGGAGAAAATATGTTTTTCTCAACATTAGTTAAAAATTGAAACACAGACCCCCATTCCCAATCACTCCAGGAGAGGGACTGATGCTCCACCAAATATGAATGCTGAAGAGGAGCTAGGATGGAGGACGACACTGATCTCGTTTCACGGCAGAAACTTGAAACACTCTTAAAACTCAGGTTGTGTTCACATTAGGAAAGGGAATTAAGTTTCTGAAATCATGCGCTTTGTCGACTCCACAGCTCAAAGTCAAGGGGTCATCTCACGGAGCCTGATATACTGCTCTGCTGAATTTTTCTACCATGCTTGCCCAGAGTGTACCTGGTAATGACTCATCTCCCACTGTTCCCATCTCTGAACATTTTTCCCAATAGACTATGTTTATGATTTTTTCTTACTTTCTGGAGATTTGTGAACATTCAATGCTTGATTTTTTTCACCTCTATGAATTCACTTTCATACCTGGTTAGAAATTAACTGTTCCCATCCTGAGCTCATCTCTTTCTTTTAGAACCCTGTCAAACGGCTAAAAATAGTTCAAACACATTAAAACTTTGTTCTGATTATTTTTCCAGGAGATGCCAGATCTACGCTCTTGAGGTTTGACTCCTAAATTACCACGGGCAATTTTTTTTTTCAAATATTTGCAACTTAAAAACATGTAGCAACAACTTTCCAACCTCTCATCTTATTTTTCTCTTTATTGTTTGAGTTTTCTTGATCTTTTTTTCCCATTGCCCAGCTTCTAATCCAAAACTACATACTTAATTTTTTGTTAGACCAGAACTCTAATTACTTGTATGAATTTTTAGATTAGTTAAGGTATAACATGCTGGCTGTTATAAGAGATAAATTTTGAAGTCTCAGTAGCATAACAACAAAAAAAAAATTTAGTTTTTTTATTGACTGCTAGTATAGGATAGTATATAGGTTGTAGGAGTGAAGGGATACCCTGCAAGCAAACGTCAGGGACACAGTTTCTTTTAAACATCAACTTTCAAATTTCAGACTAACCTAGAGAACGGGAAATGAGATCGGTAAAATTATGTCTGTGTTTTACTGTTTTACTCTGAAAGTCACATGTCTTTTTTTTTTTTTTTTTTTTTTTTTTGAGACAGAGTCTTGCTCTGTCGCCCAGGCTGGAGTGCAGTGGCAAGATCTCGGCTCACTGTAAGCTCTGCCTTCCAGGTTCATGCCATTCTCCTGCCTTAGCCTCCTGGGTAGCTGGAACTACAGGTGCCCACCACCACGCCCAGCTAATTTTTTGCATTTTTAGTAGAGATGGGGTTTCACCATGTTAGCCAGGATGGTCTCAATCTCCTGACCTCATGATCCACCCGCCTTGGCCTCTCAAAGTGCTGGGATTACAGGCATGAGCCACTGCACCCGGCCATGTCATTTTTATTCTTATTCCATAGCAACATTTTGTTGCTTATGTGAACATAGAAGTGAAAGGTTGAAAGAAATGGTGTGACTGTTGACCAAGAGGAAATGGAAGCAGGCTTGTCAATACATACCAATGTCTCCCCTTTCTAAGTGTCCTAATGGTTGAGTTGCTAGTAATTAGATATTCTACAGTGCTGATTACTTTTAGAATAGGAAGTAAATCAACTCCAGATGAGTTGTCCTGCTTCTGATGGGATGTGGACCTCATAATAAGTGACAAAAACTGTAAGTCTGTAGAAGTTCACTTCCTCCACCCCTAACACAAATACACTCCCTGAGTAGTGCAGTCATGCCATCATCCAAAAGGATTTTGTGATGCTCAGTCTATCAATCGTATCTATCTCAAGGAAAAATATCTCACCTAATGAATTAGTTACCTACCTCATGTCCAATACTAAGAGAATGAAACAGAGAAAAGGAAGAAAAGAGTTGAAATTTTGCATACACACTCTACTCACTCAACAACGGTGTTCTTGGTGTGACACTGACAGCAAAGCTACAAGATATAATAGGCTTCATCCGGAACCAGTGCAACTAGGTTTGAAAATGAATACAGGATTGACAAAATACAAAAACGCAGTAGCAAAGGAACAGCATAGTTATCGTTTCATAACTCTAGACAGTTCCTCAGTGTCCCAATAACTGTTTACTTTGTACATATGTGGTTGTAAGAAATGAGACTGAGTTTGGTTCAGGAAAGTCCCAGTGTTCCCATCATCTTTCATACCTTTCTGTTTATAAACCACCCTCAATTGTACAGAACTAGCTGCATTTTTTGGTTCAATGGAATTTTCTCAATACTGATTACTTATTACTGAATAAATAGCTTTGATGTGAATTTACAGGATTTATAGCTTGTTCTAGTATGTAGTTATCTATACTGAATTCTGATGACTCTTGGATTATGGTATGCTTCTATAAATAAAATCTGAAGTACTAACTTCAGACAATTAAAAAAAATAACTCCTCAGCTGTTCCTAAGGCTAGAGGAAGAATCACTAACTAGGTGTTAAGCTTTTTCTTGCAGAACCGTTTCCTTTCCTATTATACAGTATGCAAATATCTCGGTGTTGCCATACAACACTTTAAGATATTTAATAAAGAGTACAGTAAAATCTCATATTAACTCTAAAGTAAGTGTAACAGCCTCCAATTATGTCCGTACCATGAACCATATCTTTCAGTATTCATGCCCTTATGTGGCCCTTGCCATATTGAATCTGGGTCAATACTGTAACCCTTGTGTGAGAAGGGACAATGACCCAGTTTCTAGACTGGACTTTGTGGGGATTGGCAGCTTCTTCTTCCTGAGATGATCACTTTAGTATACTTCATTGGCCTTATAAGAAATCTTGCTACCCTGCTAAAGAGATTCTATACAGAGACCATATGAACAGGTTACATAGAGATTGATAGGCCCTTTGTCTACACAGAAAAATAATAAAACAGATTGAGGCACAGGCATTAGAGCATTATACCCTATGCTCCAGATGACTTCAGCTCTAGAAGCCACCTGAAGACAACCAGTTAAGAGATCCCAAGCAAAACAGCAGACTTGCTTAACTAAGCCCAGTCATTGTTTCAAACCACAAATTCTGTGGTAGTTATGTACTAGTAGATAATTAAAATGATGGGTGCAAAAAGGAAATACTACCATATTAATGGAGAAGTAATGTTATTTTGAGATGAATAACAACCAAAGTAAGCCTGCAAAACTAGCTGGCCAGAAATTCTGGAGATCTGGATGTTAATCACAAATATGGTTATGAAGGTTCACTATTACAGGCTTTTTTTTTTTTTTTTTTTTGAGACGGAGTCTTGCTCTGTGTCACCCAGGCTGGAGTGCAGTGGCCGGATCTCAGCTCACTGCAAGCTCCGCCTCCCGGGTTCACGCCATTCTCCTGCCTCAGCCTCCCGAGTAGCTGGGACTACAGGCGCCCGCCGCCTCGCCCGGCTAGTTTTTTTTTTGTATTTTTTTTAGTAGAGACGGGGTTTCACCGTGTTAGCCAGGATGGTCTCGATCTCCTGACCTCGTGATCCGCCCGTCTCGGCCTCCCAAAGTGCTGGGATTACAGGCTTGAGCCACCGCGCCCGGCCTATTACAGGCTTTTATTCTTAATATTGAATCAAATGAAAGTGCTAGGGAATTGTTCTGCTAGGTAGTAACACAGAAGCTATTTTGCTATAGCCATACATCACAATACTAGAACAATATCTTCTATCTCAGTATCTTCCAGCTCAGAGTCCAGTGTTTTCTCCATGGTATCTTGTTATAATACAAATGTGTAAACTCCCAAAGTCAATTACCACGTGCTTTATTTACCTGAAAAGAAAAGATTAGAAATTTTGTTTTTTTTTTTTTTTTTTTTTTTTTAGACAAAGTCTCTCTCTGTCGCCCAGGCTGAAGTGCAGTGGCACAATCTCAGCTTGCTGCAACCTCCACCTCCCAGGTTCAAGCGATTCACATGCCTTAGCCTCCTGAGTAGCTGGGATTACAGGTGCATGCCACCAAACCTAGCTAATTTTTGTATTTTTAGTAGAGATGGGGTTTCACCATGTTGGCTAGGCTGGTCTAGAACTCCTGATCTCAAGTGATCTTCCCACCTCGGCCTCCTGAAATGCTGGGAATACAGGTGTGAGCCACTATGCCCAGTCTAAATTTTGATTTGTAATGAATAGTGATGTAATTAAAATCACCCACAATAATTAGATCTTTTCACTGAGATAAGATTTTGGGGTGAGGATTGTATAGGGCTTCATTATCATCTAAAATATGTGGGTATAACAAGACCTATTAATTCCCAGTATAATCTCATGGCACCAATCTCCAACACGTATGTTTACTTAAGTTTATAGTGATTCATAGATCTGTGACAAAAGCACACTTAAGCCTGGCATCCTCATTATTATTATATGCAAGAAAACCAGCATAAGCTTGATTATTGCATGCTTTCTTCCAAGAGCAAAATTCCTTGATTCTATAAGTTGTGGAACGTTTGTTAGAAAGATTTTTTGAATTTATTCAGCGAAGTAAGTATGTGACATTTGTTTTTAACTGAACACTCTCTGATTCTTCAAAACCTGATCTTTTCTTTCATAAATATTAGCACAGAAGCTAGTCTCTAATAATGATTAGATGCAATTATCACCTCCTCTGGCATCATAACTGGCTTCTCTGAGGCAAACACTAAAAGGATAATGACTAAGCAGCCATCTACTCGACTTCTTTTTTTATTATTTGACATAACCAGCTTTGTAAGGCTGATGTGGAAGCTCCTCCGTTGTGTTTCAAGTTTAGATTAAATGAACTTTGTATTTGATGTTTTCATTTCTCCTTCTTACAAATTGTGTTGCTAGGGGCTGTTTTATTCTTAAACCTGAGAACTAAAACAAAACTGATGCTGCTAGCAGTCACCAATCCATACAACAAATTTACCCATCCACATCATACCAGTCCTGCCCTCTGTTGCTTGACCATTCCCAAAAAAGTTGTATCATGTGATGGAAATCGGAAGGGTAGGCCTTTCTTTTAGTGCACACGTCTACACCAGCAAAGGTATAGTCTTTAATATTAAAACATTCCAATTTTCATCCTAAACGTTATAGATAGAAAAGACAAATAAATTTTAAAACCATCTATTATAGGCTTTTTATGTAATGTACATCATTCACTTGAGAGCTGGATTAAAATTGGTTTGTCCTCTCCTACAAATGTTTCTCATGTTATATATGTGGAAATTGCCTAAAAATGAAAATCTACACAGCATATTTAAAAATATGAACCTTATGTAGTAGAAATGTTGTCAAAAGTGAAAGTGATAATTGTCATAAGATGCTTTCTAACATTTTTATTTTATATTCTTACAGGTTGAAATGGGCGCCACCCCATTTAAGAACCCTAGATTATCTATATTATAATCTTTATTTTTTCATGTAGAACAAATGTGTTTTTAAATAAGTACATATAATAACCTTTCATATATTGTCAGTATTATGTGTATTTAATGAGTTCTCTTTTTAAATTACTATTTTGTGCTTTTCTTTATGAAACATGTTAGTGATTTGTCAAATAGTTTAGACATTTACAATAATCAACCTATTTTTCTTCTTCTAATGTTTTCCTTAACATACCATTTTCTTTTAAACTGCTGATTACTTATTTTTCTGTTACATTTTTAGTAAAATAAATCTCTTTTTTTCTTATTAAAGAGAACATTAATAGCCACATGTATTTTTGAGTAAGCTTTGGACATTGGATTTTTAAGGTTTTGGAGTGTACTGAACTCTGTAATTTCAGGTGAGAAAACTGTCTTATAGTAGACCACTTTTAAGTTTCCTATGTTCATTAATTATTTTATTGCACTGACAACTTTGCTTTTTTGATCCTAAAGAACAAACAACTGTGGTGGATAGTACAGACATTGGAGTTGAATAGACAAGGTGCTCTTCTGTCTCTACCTCTGACTATCTCAGAGCTTTGCCAAAGTTTCCATAAAATAGTGAAACTGGTATTCTCATACTTGCTATAATGATTAAAAGACATTGTGTGAAATTTACCTCTGTGTCTGGCAAATACTTTGTATGAAATAAATGGGAGGGGAGATTTTATTATTATTTTTGAAGTTTCAAAGGCTATAAAGATTACATACTTTGAGAAAATAATTTTTAAAGACTATTATTTGTTATTTTAATTTAATTAACTTTAAAATGAGTTAATTTTATCACATTAATAGTATGATTTAAATAAATATTGCATTGTTATTCTCTCTGATTGATATAGCCAGATAATTGAACTTACTATGTTTGCATCTAATAACACATCTATATATTTTATTTCATTTTTCTTTTTTTAGACAGTGTCTCACTCTGTCACCAGGCGGGAGTGCAGTGGTGTGATCACGATTCACTGCAGTCTCGACCTTCTAGGCTCAAGTAATTGTCCTGTGTCAGCCTCCCAAGTAGCTGGGACTATGGACACATGCCACCATGCCTGGATAATTTTTTTAAAACTTTTTGTAGAGACAGAATCTCACTCTGTTGACCAGGCTGGTCTTGAACTCCTAGGATCCAGCATTCCTCCTGCACTGGCCTCCAAAGTGCTGGATTTCAGGTATGAGTGACTGTGTCCAGCCTATTTCATTTTTTATTGATTTTTTAAATTTAATTTTGAGACTTTTTTATTTAGTATTTGTAGTAAATATTGTTATGTTGCATTACACATATTATATCATGAATCATTTCCATTTAGATACTTTTATCTACAATTTCTACTTTACAATAAAATTATGGCTTATTTTTCTACACTTGGATTTGATGGGTATATTTTAATCTGGCTTTTCACTCTTGGGTGTTTGGTTTTGGTGGTGGTTTTGGGTGTTTTTATACTATTATTTTCATTTCTTTTAATTTTTAAAACTGGGTCATTCATTTAATACATTTATTATACCCTTCAATATGCCATACAGTCTTCTAGGCAATGAGGATAAAGCAGTAAATAATAAACACATAAAAATTTCTGCTGTGAAGCTTATTCTAGCAGTAGGAGACAGATATCAAACAAAATACATAAAATTTGATGAGTACCTAAAAGAAACTAACAGGACAGAGACTGGGTAGTATAGTTTATGTGCAATTTGCTTTTAGTTTTATTGAGATATAATTTGCAGATTATGAAATTTACATATTTAAAGTATACATCTCAAAATTATGTAATATACAGTGTTATGCAAACATCTAATTATATCCTTTAATTATAAATTATAGTCAAATCATAATAGAATTTTCAAACTTTTATGCCACCCCAAAAATAAATATTGTACCTTTTAGTAGTCACTCCCCGTTTCTCTCCATCCCCAGCCCTAGACAAACACTAATCTACTTTCTGTGTCTATGTATTTCTGTATTCTGAACATTTTACATAAATGTAATAAAAAATGTAGTCTTTTGTGATGAGCTTCTGTCATCTAGTGTAATGTTTTTAGGGTACACCAGTCTTGTACCATGTGTTAGCTCTTCATTCCTTCTCATCGCAGATTAGTACTCATGTACGTCAATAGCACAGTAAGGAATTAATTTTGATCCTTTATGAGTAATCACATAACTTCTGGGGCGAGCATCTTTTGTTATATGGTCTGATTATGTGGTAATTTCTGTTAACAGATTAATGAATAATTGAGGCCTTGTCTTTTGAGTAAAAGAGGACAGAGTACGTATTTGTTAGCTTTTATGTTTATTTGTGTCTCAAAACAATGAGGAATATTATACCCTCTGAGGAGTGAATATCTAGACTGGGAAGTTCTGTATTTCTGTGTTTATACTTGAACCATAACTGTAATTTTAAATTTGAAACTGTAAGCTTTCTTTTTTTAATTTTTTTGCTTGTTTAAATGTTTGTGAATCAAAAGGGCTTTTACCTTTCATTATATGTATGTTATATCTTGCTACCTCTGGATATTATTACCAAATTAGATAATAAAATCTCTTAAGGGAGGCCTATTGTAATTGGCTTTGAGCTAATGTATCAATTGAATATTCCTGAAATTTCAAGAAAATTAGCAAACTAAGAAATTGAATACTTTCAATGTGGGAAAAAATCCAAAACCTCAATGTACTAGAATAGAAACTAACTCAGAAACATTTTAAGAAGTTAAGTCAGCATAATTTAGATAATTTTTGGCAAACAGGACAACAGAATAATTTTGATTTAATAAGAATAGTTATGTATTTGATTTATCAGTATTAAGTATGACATCCACATAGATCTTTTTTCCTGCTTTTGTATGTTCTGCCTAAACTCAACCTGGTTTCTAACTGAATAAATTATCATTATTACTACAAAATGTTTAAGAGTATTGAGAGAAGAGAAAGTAAGAAACTGGTCAGGCAGACGGTTAAGATGGGTCCTTGGTAAAACTCCTTCAAACAAAGAACAGGCTGAAAATCAAACTGCAGGCCCTAGAGAAGAAATATTCTGTGTCCTTGAATGGAAACACCTACTGTGTGAACCCAGATGAACACATTCCACTCCTGGTTTAGACACATTTCTCCCTCCTTGTCACACCTTAGTCTCTTACTTTTCACCTACATTATATACGCCTACCTTTCTGTGATTGGCTGCAGGTTGAGTCTTCATTTACTTAGGATAAATCATCACTTCAACCCCTGATTGGTCTCACGCCAAGGTCTTGGGCCAAGCCTTCACCTCTGCCTCTAATTTGTTCTTTACACTATCATACCTCTTTCTAAGTGGTAGTTTCTCCAAGATGGCCTACACAGACCAATCAGCACACTCATCTCCTTCCAGTTCATAAAAACCCTCAGACTCAGTTTCATAGCTGGCAACAATCTTTCAGACCCCCTCTCCACTGTGAAGATCTTTCCTCTTTTGCTTGTTAAACTTTTGTTCGAACCTCACTTTTTGTGTCCACGCTATTCGATTTTCTTGGTTGTGAGACAAAAAACTCCAGGTATTACCTCAGACAATGAGGCTGCTACAATATGAGAAATATACATTTGTGTTTAAACAAATTGAATCATTATTTTAATATATTGTATTTAAGCATTTATATTATTTTTATAATAGTTATAATCATTTTTAATAGTGGCAAAATACACACAATAGAAAATTTAGCATCTTAATCATTTTTACAGTTCAGCAGCATTAAATACATTCACATTGTTATACAACCATCCCTACCATCCATCTCAAGAGATCTTTCCATCTTGAGAAACTAAAACTGTATCTTCCTTAAATAGTAACTCTTCATTCACTTTTCTTCCCAGCCTATTCTAAGTACCATTCTACTTTTTAGTTCTATGACTTTGACTACTCTAAGGTCCTCGAATCAGTGTAATCATTCAGTATTTGTCCTTTTGTGACTGGCTTATGTATCTTAACACAGTGTCCTCAAGGTTCCCTCATGTTGTATAGCAGGTATAAGAATTTTCTTCCTCTTAAAAGCTAAATAAAATTCCATTGTATGTATGTACTACATTTTATTTATCCATTCATTTGTCCATGAACACTTGAGTTGCTTCCACAATAATTACAATTTGCATGTTATCAAATTCTAAGACCATTAGGTTTTTAAAATCTTGGACTGTTACTATATTGAGTTAATGTGTGGATCTTAATTAGATACCTGTGCTATTTCTAAGTAAAATAATGCTGAAATATGAACTACTAAGCATAATTTTAAGGTGTACTTTTTTCTTGTTTTCATATGCAAATTAGAAACTTTATACATTTGAATTTGTTAACAAATGTGTTAATTTTGTCCACTTTGAGAAGTTTCACTGCAAGGGAAATGTATAGATGTATAAAAAGCTGTAAAAGTTTCAGGGAAAGTGAATTTGCCTTCATGAAGACTAAGGTCTGATGGGCTTATTTATAAGATTTTCAAAAAAGCTTCAGTATGAGATACCAAACTAACAAAAAGGTAGGATTTGGTTTTCTGTCTATTAAAATGGCAAATGTTTTGTTATGCCCAGACCGTTTGTTCCCCAAAGAAGACCACCAGAGTCCAGAGTCAAAGCCAAGCGGCAAGGATCTTTACTACAAGTTCGAACTTGGTCCCTCCATTCCACAGCATACAAGAGGGCCTCCAGACAAATAGAGTGCTTGCTTTTATAGCCCGATGTAAACCCAGGATATGTAAAGTTACAGGAACAAGGTAATTCTCTCAGTTTACAACATGACAATTAGATTTAACATTATACATTTAGCATTCCTTATGGAGGAGATCTCCCAGGTGATCCATTTTTCACAAGTTTTGAAAGAAATATGGAGAATGTGTTTGTGCTGGAGCTCAGGAAGTTGGAGGGTATATATGGGGGATGTGCCTCATTCCTTTCAGTTTTTGTATAATTGTTGTGCTCTCAATAAGTGACTGTAAAAAGTATTTTTTGTTTTGTTTTGTTTTGGCTGGGCGCAGTGCCTCACGCCTGTAATTCCAGCACTTTGGGAGTCCAAGGCGGGTGTTTCACCTGAGGTCAGGAGTTCAAAATGAGCCTGGCCACCACGGTGAAACCCTTGCTCTACAATTTTTTTTTTTTTTTAATTAGCCTGGCATGATGACACGTACCTGTAATCCCAGCTACTTGGGAGGCTGAGGTGGGAGAATCCCTTGAACCCAGGAGTTGGAGGTTGCAGTGAGCTGAGATTGAACCATTGCACTCCCGCCTGGGACAGAGCGAGACTCTGTCTCAAAAAAAAAAGTTATTTTTTAAACTCTGTGCAGTCTGCCTGGATAGCAGTTTGTGTTTTACCAAAATAATTTTCCTTGTTTTATGTTGGCTTTATTATGTCCATGATTATTTAAGAAAACTACAATATTTTTACTTAGAAAAGAGCCAAAGTTTTTCATAATCATAGTAACTTCCATATTTACATTTTTTAAATTATACTTTAAGTTCTAGTGTACATGTGCACAACATGCAGGTTTGTTACATATGTATGCTGCACCCATTAACTCATCATTTACATGAGATATTTCTCCTAATAATATCCCTCCCCCAACCCCCCACCCCACGACAGGCCCCAGTGTGTGATGTTCCCCACTCTGTGTCCAAGAGTTCTCATTGTTCAATTCCCACCTATGAGTGAGAACATGTGGTGTTTGGTTTTCTGTCCTTGTGATAGTTTGCTCAGAATGATGGTTTCCAGCTTCATCCTCTCCCTCGACACATTTAATTAATGAAGTGCTACAGCGAATTCTAAAAAGATCTAAGAGATTTGTTTTCACTTTAATCGCTGTGATCATGGGCCTAATTACAATCACTGCACTGGCCACCACTGCTGGAATGGCGTTACATCAATCTATTCAAACAGCTCATTTTGTTAGTAATTGGCAAGCCAATCCCACCGAATGTGGCATTCTCAACAAGGCATTGATCAAAAATTGGCTAATCAAATTAATGATTTAAGACAGTCTGTTATTTGGCTTGGAGATCGGGTAGTGAGTCTTGAACATCGCATGCAAATGCAGTGAGACTGGAATACCTCTGATTTCTGTATCACCCCGTATTCCTATAACAAGACTGACCATTCATGGGAAATGGTCAAAGGACACCTTCTGGATAGGGAAGATAATTTATCATTGGACATAACTTAATTAAAGAAACAAATTTTTGAAGCCTCTCAAGCTCACTTATCCATTGTGCCTGGAGCTGAGGCGTTAGATCAGGTGGCAGAAAATCTTTATGGATTGAACCCCACAACTTGGATCAAGTCTACTGGGGGCTCTACTAGTAAATTTTGGAATTATGTTTCTCTGTTTAATCGGCTTGTTTTCAGTGTGCCAGACCAAAGAATCCTGCGTCAAAATCGAGAGAACAAACAAGGCTTCATCACCATGGCACATTTATATAAAAAGAAAGGGAGAGATGTTGCGGGAAGTCAGGGACACTGAACGAAGGGACCGGCTGAAGCCGTGGCAGAAGAACATAAATTGTGAAGATTTCGTGGACATTTATTAGTTCCCCAAATTAATACTTTTATAATTTCTTATGCCTGTATTTACTGCAGTCTCTGAACATAAACTGTGAAGATTTCATGGACACATCACTTCCCCAGTGAATATCCTTGTGATTTCCTATGCCTGTCTTTACTTTAATCTCTTAATCCCATCATCTTCTTTGTAAACTGAGGAGGATGAATGTTGCCTCAGGACCCTGTGATTGTATCAACTGCACAAATTGTTTGTAGAGCATGTGTGTTTGAACAATATGAAATCTGGGCGTCTTAAAAAAGAACAGGATAACAGCTATGTTCAGGGAACAAGAGAGGTAACTTTGAACTGGCCGCCAGGGAACAAGAGAGGTAACTTTGAACTGGCCGCCAGTGAGCCTGACGGAACAGAGCTGTATTTCTCCTCTTTCATAAGCAAATAGGAGAAATATCGCTGAATTCTTTTTCTCAGCAAGGAACATCCCTGAGAAAGAGAATGCACCCTGAAGGTAGGCTTATAGACGGCCCCTTTTTAAGGCGTCCTGTCTTTTATGGTCGAAGCTGAAGGGATGAAATAAGCCCCGGTCTCCTATAGCGCTCCCAGGCTTATTAGGATGAGGAAAATTCCCACCTAATAAATTGTGTCAGACAGGTTATCTGCTCTCAAACCCTGTTTTCTGATAAGAAGTTATCAATAACAATGCGAGCCGGAAACTTCATTAGCAATTTTAATTTCTCCTCATCAGGTGGTCCTGTAATCTCGCCTGGCCTCCATTTGCTTTGTGATATTTTATTACCTTGTGAAGTATGTGATCTCTGTGACCCACACCCTATTCGTGCACTCCCTCCCCTTTTGAAAATCTGGTTTTAAGGCTCAGGGAACATCATGGATCCTGCCGACATGTGATGTCTTCCCTGGACACCCAGTTTTAAATTTCTCTCTCGTGCTCTTTCCCTTTATTTCTCAACCCAGCCGAGACACTTAGGAAATAGAAAAGAACCCACATTAAACATCGGGAGCAGGTTCTCCTGATACACAGTGACTCAATCCTGAATCCCAGCACTTTAGGAGGCTGAGGTGGGTGGATCACGAGGTCAGGAGATCAAGACCATCCTTGCTAACACAGTGAAATCCCGTCTCTAGTAAAAAAAAATACAAAAAAATTAGCCAGGTGTGGTGGCGGCACCTGTAGTCCCAGCTACTTGGGAGGCTGATGCAGTAGAATGACGGGAACCTGGGAGGCAGAGCTTGCCATGAGTCGAGATTGTGCCACTGCACTCCAGCCTGGGCAACAGAACGAGACTCCCTCTCAAAAAACGGTGGCTCAAGCCTGTAATCCCAGCACTTTGGGAGGCCGAGACGGGCGGATCACGAGGTCAGGAGATCGAGACCATCCTGGCTAACACGGTGAAACCCCGTCTCTACTAAAAAAATACAAAAAACTAGCCGGGCGAGGTGGCTGGCGCCTGTAGTCCCAGCTACTCGGGAGGCTGAGGCAGGAGAATAGCGTAAACCCGGGAGGCGGAGCTTGCAGTGAGCTGACATCCGGCCATTGCACTCCAGTCTGGGTGACAGAGCGGGACTTCGTCTCAAAAAAAAAAAAAAAGAAAGAAAGAAAGAAAAGAAAGAAGATTTTTCTTTTTTGAGACAGAGTCTCACTGTCACTCAGGCTGGAGAATGCAGTGGTACAATCTCTGCTCACTGCAGCCTCTGCCTCCTGGGTTCAAGCGATTCTCCTGCTTCAACCTCTTGAGTAGCTGGGATTACAGGCACCAGCCACCATGCCTAGCTAATTTTTGTATTTTTAGTAGAGACAGGGTTTCACAATGTTGGTCAGGATGGTCTCAGATTCTTGAACTCAGGTGATCTGCCCACCTTGGCCTCCCAAAGTGCTGGGATTATAGGCATAAACCCAGCCGAAAGTAGATGAATTTTTTTTTGTTGTTTGTTTGGTTTTTTTGAGATGGAGTCTCTCTCTTGTTGCCCAGGTTGGAGTGCAGTGGTGCGATCTCAGCTCACCTCAACCTCCGCCTCCCAGGTTCAAGCGATTCTCCTGCCTCAGCCTCCTGAGTAGCTGGGATTACAGGCATGCGCCACCAAGCCCGGCTAATTTTTGTGTTGTCAGTAGAGAAGGGTTTCTCCATGTTGGTCAGCCTGGTCTTGAACTCCCGACCTCAGGTGATCCACCTGCCTTGGCCTCCCAGAGTGCTGGGATTACAGGCATGAGCCACTGTGTCCAGCCTGAAAGTAGAGGAATTTTAAAGATACATACAATTAGTAAAGATACCTTACATATCTTTAATTTTTTTTTTTTTTTTTTTTAACAGAAACAGGATCTTGCTACATTGTCTAGGCTGGTCTGGAATTCCAGGCCTCAAGAGATCTGCCTGGGCCATCCAAAGTGCTGGGAAGGACACCTGCAGCCCCAGGCTAGACAATGTAGCCAGATCCTGTCTCTACAAAAAAACACAAATATTAGCTGGTGGGGGGCACCTGTAGTCCCAGCTACTTGAGAGGCTGAGGTGGGAGGATCCTTGAACTCAGGAGGTCCAGGCTGCAGTGAGCTGAGATCGCACCACTGCACTCCAGCCTGGGCGAAAGAGTGAGACCCTGTCTCAAAAATGCATAAATAGTAAAATTAGTGAGAGTGAATGAGAGATGGGATATGTAAAGGGAGTGGGAGGACTTAAGGAGTAACTCCTCGTTTCTGACTTGTGTAAGAATAACTTCTGTGATTGGTGGGGAAAATGCACCAGAGTTCTGTCAACTTGAAAGTGTTGTTCATTTCCTGTCCCCCATTAGGGGTTACCCCTTCCATCTTAAGCAGGATATTCTAGGATCTCTCAGTCTCACAGCTCTGCCCACCAATAACCAGCAGGTGAGCCCCCTCTCCCCAGACCTCTAGATCTGCAAAAGGCAACCTGGAGGCAAGGAAAGCCCAGCTGTGAGTAGTCATTCAATTCTGGTGCTGTGGTAACTGAGTTCAAAAACAATGAGTCTTGTTACCTATCGTGAAATGAAAGACACCTCACCAGACACCTCACTGGGTTGTGAGGCTCCAAGGAGCACACATTGTTAGGCTCAGTTCGATTCCCTTCAGCCCTCTGCCTGTTTGAAGGCAGTTCCTTATCTTGGAGACAACGTGCAGATGTTCTCTCTCTCTTTCCCTCTTTATTTATTTATGTATTTATCCTTAAGACAGGGTCTCTCTCTGTTGCCCAGGCTGGAGTGCAGTGGCGTGACCACAACTCAAACAGCCTCAACCTCCTGGGCTCAAAACGATCCTCCTGCCTCAGCCTCCAGAGCAGCTGGGACTACAAGCGCGCACCACTGCATAGGGATTATTATTATTATTTTATTATTTTGTAGAGACAGGGATGGGAGTGGTCTCGCTATGTTGCCCAGGCTGGTCTCAAACTCATAGCTCAAGAGATCCTCCCGCCTCGGCGTCCCAAAGTGCCGGGATTACAGGTGCCTGCCACCGCGCCCGGACACAGATATTTTCTATGGGTATCTGGAATGGCGTCCCCAAAGCTTGGCGCAGTGCTATGGTCAAGCCGGGTGGGGGGCACAGGCCAGCCTTCAACACCGTTGGCACCAATCAGAACAAGCAACCGTCCTCTCAGGGCCGCGACGGCCCCTTTCTGCCAATGGCCAGCCCCTCGCCGGTCCCGAGACCTCGCGAGAGCTCCCATGGCTACGCCTTCCCCGGCCTCGGAACGGCCTCGGAACTGCCCCATCCTTCTTCTTTCCCCGCCTTCCAGCGGCGCTCCACTCTCGGATTGGCTGATTGAGCCGAGTCAGTTTTTTTTTTTTCTTGGCCAGAAAGCGGTTCGACAATTGGTCCTTCTTTTGGCCCCTCCTGCGAAGCCCGAGGATTGGACGGCTGAGTCTGGCTACACAGGCCTCCGCGGGAGCGCGGCCGGGCCAATCAGGAGCTTGGCGTATTTTACAAACTGAGGAAGTTCCTCCAGCCGTATCCGAGAGAGTCAGGCGAAAAGCGGAGGAAGCTGGGTCGGCCCTGAGGGGCTCTCGGTAAGGTAAGGCACGGGGGTCTTGGAGGGAACGAGGGCTGCTGGGCTCATAGGGACGAGGGCAGTTCGAGGTCCGAGGGCGAAAGAGTAGGCTCGGGGTGTCTGGAGGTAGCACCCATAAGAGCGGTCTTGCAGACGCCGGGGGCTTGTGGGCGCGTGGATTAGGGCAGAGGTATCAGGGATGGCAGGACAGGTGCCCTGAGAACTGGTTGATCTTTGATCTCCGATTCTACCTGCCTTCTTCCCCGTCTCAACTGTAGCCATCATGACCACCCGGCAAGCCACAAGGGATCCCCTCCTCCGGGGTGTATCTCCTACCCCTAGCAAGATTCCGGTACGCTCTCAGAAACGCACGCCTTTCCCCACTGTTACATCGTGCGCCCTGGACCAGGAGAACCAAGATCCAAGGGTAAGAGCGGCCTAATGGGGGAAGACAGTAGTCACACCAGTAATGCACCCCAACACTAAACCTCACCTTTTTGTCCCCCCTCTCTCCCCTAGAGATGGTTGCAGAAACCACCGCTCAATATTCAACGCCCCCTCGTTGATTCAGCAGGCCCTAGGCCCAAAGCCAAGCACCAGGCAGAGACATCACAAAGATTGGTGGGGATCCCTCAGCCTCGGAACCCCTTGGAGGAGCTCAGGCCTAGCCCTAGGGGTCAAAATGTGGGGCCTGGGCCCCCTGCCCAGACAGGTACCTGTTGGAGCCCTGGTAACACGGCCTCCATGGCCGAGTAGGGAACTAGGAAGGGTAAAAGTGGGGTTTTGGGGTTTTGCACTCACTCCTGCTGTCTTCTGCTTACTGTGATAGTCCTGGTTCCACCTCCTGGAAAGCTCTTTGCTCTTAGAAGATCTCCCTTTCCTCCAGCAAAATGTCATCTCACCAGGCGCCATGGCTTGTACCAGTAATCACAGCTACTCAGGAGGCTAAAGCGGGAGGATCACTGGAGGCCAGGAGTTGGAGACTAGCCTGGATGACAGAGGGAGATCCTATCTCTTTAAAAAATAAATAAATAAATAATAAATGTCACTTCTTCTGAAGCCTTTTCCAGTTCCCCATGTCACTTGTTCTCCTAATACTTTGCAGTACTTCTTTTATAACATGTATATACCTTGGCTTGAGTCTGTTACCTGTCTATAGTTTGATGATAGCTTCTTGAGGATAGGGGCTTTGTCTTATTCTTATGGGACCCCAATGCTTAGAATAGTGTCTTATGTAACATTCTATGAACATTTGGTGGGCAGGTGTGGTGGCTTACGCCTGTAATTCCAACACTTTGAGAGGCTGAGGCGGGAGGGTCACTTGAGCTCAGGAGTTTGAGACCAGCCTGGACAACATAGTGAGACCCCATTTCTTTTTAGTTTTTCTTTTTTTTTTTCTTTTCTTTCTTTCTTTTTTTTTTTTTGGAGATAGAGTCTTACTGTATCCCTCAGGTTGGACGACAGTGGCATGATCTCAACTCTGCAATATCCACCTCCGAGGTTCAAGCAATTCTCATGACTCAGCCTCCCCCAAGTACCTGGGATTACGGACACCTGCCACCACACCTGGCTAATTTTTGTTTGCTTTATTTATTTATTTATTTATTTATTTATATGAGACGGAGTCTCGCTCTGTCACCAGGCTGGAGTGCAGTGGCATGATCTTGGCTCACTGCAGCCTCCACCTCCCAGGTTCAAATGATTCTCCAGCCTTAGCCTCCTGAGTAGCTGGGACTACAGGTGTGTGCCACCATGCCCAGCTAATTTTTTTTTTTTTTTTT
>NW_022162600.1:0-4960 GCF_008728515.1 Papio anubis | reverse complement strand
CTCTCTCTCTCTCTCTCTCTCTGTCTCTCTCTCTCTCTCTCTCTTCTTTTTTTTTTTTTGGAGATGGGGTCTCACTCTGTTGCTCAGGCTGGAGTGCATGGATTGCAGTGGTACAGTCATGGTTCACTGCAGCCTCGACCTCCCATGCTCAATCAATCTTCCCACCTCAGCCTCCTGAGTAGCAGGGACTACAGGCACATGCCACCACACCCAGCTCCTTTTTGTATTTATTTTTTATTTTTTGAGATGGAGTCTCGTTCTGTGGTCCAGGCTGCAGTGCAGTGGAGCGATCTCCGCTCACTGCAAGCTCCGCCTCCCAGGTTCACGCCATTCTCCAGTCTCAGCCTCCCGAGTAGCTGGGACTACAGGCGCCCGCCACCATGCCCGGCTAATTTTTTGTTTTTGTATTTTGCATTTTTTTTTTTCAGAGATGGGGCTTTGCCATGTTGCCCAGGCTAGTCTTGAACTCCTGGGTTCAAGCGATCTGGCCGCCTTGGCCTCACAAGTTGTCTGTTTCTAAGAATTTGACTACTTTAGATATCTTTTATGAGTGAAGTCAATACAGATTTGTCTTTTTGTGACTGGCTTACTTCTCTAAGCATAAAGTCCTCAAGGTTCATCCATGTTGTAGTATGTGTCAAAATTCCTTTTTTAGGCCAAATAATATTCCTATATATATATATTCTATATTTTATTTCTTTCTTTACCTGTTGATGGATATACTTGAGTTGTCTTCACCTTTTGGCCATTGTGAATAATGCTGCTATGACACCATGGGTGTACAAATATCTCTTTGAGTTCCTGCTTTCTCTTTTGGGTTTATACCCAGAAGTGAACTTGCTGGGTCATATGGTAATTCTATGTTCAATTTTTTGAGAAGGTACCATACTGCTTACTTTGAGTTTTAATTAAGAAAATCCACACTGTTCACAGCACCCTGACATGGGGGTGGATAGCATTTTCTTTCCTTTTTTTCTTCTGAAAATTGTTTTTGACCAGGCGCGGTGGCTCATGCCTGTAATCCCAGCACTTTGGGAGGCCGAGGCGGGTGGATCACCTGAGGCCAGGAGTTTGAGACCAGCCTGGCCAACATGACGAAACCCCATCTCTACTAAAAATACAAAAAATAGCTGGGTGTGGTGGTGTGTGCCTGTAATCCCAGCTACTTGGGAGGCTGAGGCAGGAGAATTGCTTGAATCCATGAGGCAGAGGCTGCAGTTAGCTGAGATTGCGCCATTGCACTCTAGCCTGGGCAGCAAGAGCGAAACTCTCTCACAAAAAAAAAAAATTTTTTTTTCTTCCTTCAGATATGGTTTGGAAAGTCTTAGGACAGTTCAGTAGTTATCTGTGACTCTCTTACTTTTTGAGACAGGGTCTTGCTTTGTTGTTTGGGCTGAGTGCAGTGGTGTGATCATGGCTTACTGCAGCCTCAACCTCCTGGGCTCAAGCAATCCTCCTACCTCAGCCTCCTGGAGTAGTTGGAGTGCACTACAGGCATGTGCCACCATGCCCAGCTAATTTCTTTTTTTTTTGAGACGGAGTCTCTCGCTTGTGTCTCCCAGGCTGGAGGCAGGGCGTGATCTCGGCTCACTGCAGCCTCGGGCCCCGGTTCACGCTTATTCTCGGGCCTCAGCCTCCCTAACTGAGACTACAGGCGCCTCACACCACGCCGGGCTAGTTTTTTTTGTATTTTTAGTAGAGACGGGTTTCACCATGTTAGCCAGGATAGTCTCTGCTGACTCTGACCTCGCGGATCCACCTCGCCTTTGGCCTCCCAAAGTGCTGGGATTACAGGCTTGAGCCACCGCGCCCGGCCGCTAATTTCTTTTTATTTTTAGTAGAGACAAGGTCTCACTATATTGCCCAGGCTGGTCTCGAACTCCTGGCCTCAAACAATCCATTATTGACATGAGCTACCGCACCCGTCCTACATGTGACTCTTTGAAGGCCAGACGTTAACCAAACAATCCTAGTGGTATTCATATCTGGCAGCCAAGGAATGCTCACACATTTTCTTTGTGTTTTCAGTACTTACATCTTCATCCCTAAAGGCCTTGAAGTATGTTCGTTATTTCTGCTCTGTGGATACTTCCTCCTTATCCCGTTCAGAATTGGTTTGGTTTTTCAGTCTCAAATCCGGGATAACAAGGCTATCGAGACTTTCTTTCAAAAGGCCTAGATCAGCATTTCCCAAAGAAACATCTTCTAACTGCTAGTTTGCTGGGATGTTGGTGCTGCTAAGCCCTAAAAGGGTTCTGTGGTCAAATGCATCCAGGCAATGCTAGGTTCTTTTCTGCAGGCCCCTTGAGAGGGCTAAGCCAGTGTGCTTTGGGGCTCTACTAGAGTGGCTTTATTAGGCAGTGTTTCCCAAACTGATTTAACCACAGAGTCCTTTATCATGGAGCATCTTGTGACATCAGTGTTCTGAGGAATACATTTTTGGGAAATTAAAACATTAATGTATGAAACTGGAACATCAACATATACCATCATTTTTTTACGTTTCCCCTAGCCCTCTCATTCAGAGCACCAAAACCCTAAACTTTCCTTTTTTTTTTTTGAGACGGCATCTCACTCTGTTGCTCAGGCTGGAGTGCAGTGGTGTAATCTCAGTTCAGTGCAACCTTCGTTCCCCGGGTTCAAGCAATTCTTCTGCCTCAGCCTCCCGAGTAACTGGGATTACAGGTGCCTGCCACTGCACCTGGCTAATTTTTGTATTTTTAGGAGAGATGGGGTTTCACTATCTTGGCCAGGCTGGTCTTGAACTCCTGACCTTGTGATCCACCTGCTTCAGCCTCCCAAAGTGCTGCATTTACAGGTGTGAGTCACTGTGCTCAGCCCCTAGCCTTTTGAATTCTGATACCAGCTGAAATAGTCACATGTGATTCTGGGGCCAGTAGTCATTGTTTTATAGATGTGTGCCTTCTCTGGTCCCGTTTCCCCTATGGGGTTTGCCAATAGTGAAGTCTGGTTTTGTGATTATTGTTCTTTTTTTTTTTTTTTGAGGCGGAGTCTCGCTCTGTCGCCCAGGCTGGAGTGCAGTGGCCAGATCTCAGCTCACTGCAAGCTCCGCCTCCCAGGGTTACGCCATTCTCCTGCCTCAGCCTCCCGAGTAGCTGGGACTACAGGCGCCCACCACCTCGCCTGACTAGATTTTTTTTGTATTTTTTAGTAGAGACGGGGTTTCACCGTGTTAGCCAGGATGGTCTTGATCTCCTGACCTCGTGATCCGCCCGTCTCGGCCTCCCAAAGTGCTGGGATTACAGGCTTGAGCCACCCCCCCCGCCTTTTTTTTTTCTTTTTTGAGACAGAGTCTAGCTCTGTCACCCAGGCTGGAGTGCAGTCGTGATCTTGGCTCACTGCAACCTCCGCCTCCCAGGTTCAAGCAATTCTCCTGCCTCAGCTTCCCGAGTAGCTGGGATTATAGGTGCGCACCACCCCCCTCGGGCGAATTTTGTATTTTTTAGTAGAGACGGGGTTTCACCGTGTTAGCCAGGATGGTCTTGATCTCCTGACCTCGTGATCCGCCCGTCTCGGCCTCCCAAAGTGCTGGGATTACAGGCTTGAGCCACCGCGCCCGGCCGATTATTGTTCTTTTAGTTGCTCTAGAGACTAGAAATGAGTGAAGAGAACTGGGCTTTGGGCCACAGTTGGGGTTTCTGGGAGAGCCTTGGAAGGATGTGTGGAGAGCCATCCTGGTGGTTTGGCGGCTGCAGGTCTGGGACTGGTTAAGTTTTGGGCAAGTCTTTGCTGAGCCCCTGAAAGGTGCTGGGCTGGGAGGCGGGGAAGGTGACCTCTGCTTTCAGAGTGTTACGTTACTCCTGGGAGGAGAAGGACATGGATGAGTGACCCAGGGGGCATTCTTGGTGGGTTTGGAGCCAGGGAGCAAGGCTGCAGGACTAGAGACATCTGAATGTCATGAGTCTATTCTTGGGGACCCCCACAGACTGGGATTTAAATCTTTGCTCTTTACTCCTAAGCTCTGTGACTTTAAGTTGCTTAACCTCCTGGGCCTGATTTCTCTTCCCCATCTGTGGAAGAGTGGCTAATAGTATTCTACCAGGGCTTTGGTGAGGATGGAGATGATTTAGGTGAGACAGGAGCAAGCTGCTGCTGCCGCCTCTGGAGCAATTGGGGGTAGCTTGTCCCTGAGTAGAGAACAAACTCACAGCCTGTGCATGGAATCAGGAGGCATCCCAGGGCATAGGCCATACTTGGAGTTCAAGTGAGAGATGCCCAAGGCAGAGGCCTGCAGTGGACGAGGAGGCCCATGCTTCTCTGGGCTGCTCAAAACACACCTTCACACTCCTTTTGTCCTGGAGCCCACATTTTTAAGGAGGGCATTGCTGTGACCTGTGAGGAGTTCAGTTCCAAAAGGACCTTGAAGAGTTGTTTGTTTTTTGTTTTTTTTTTTTGAGACGGAGTCTCACTTTGTCGCCCAGGCTGTAGTGCAGTGGCACCATCTCGGCTCACTGCAAGCCTCGCCTCCCGGGTTCACACCATTCTCCTGCCTCAGCCTCCGAGTAGCTGGGACTACAGGCACGCACCACCACGCCCGGCTAATTTTTTGTATTTTTAGTAGAGACGGGGTTTCACCGTGTTAGCCAGGATGGTCTCGATCTCCTGACCTCGTGATCTGCCCGTCTCGGCCTCCCAGAGTGCTGGGATTACAGGCGTGAGCCACCGCACCCAGCCTTTGCTGACAACTTCTAACCACAATAGTGACTCTGTGCTTGCCTAGTTCTGTGTATAAATGGAATGTTGTGGAGATGACCCCTCCCTGTGCTCGGCTCACTGCAAGCTCCGCCTCCTGGGTTCACACCATTCTCCTGCCTCAGCCTCCTGAGTAGCTGGGACTAGAGGCGCCCGCCACCACGCCCGGCTAATTTTTTGTATTTTTAGTAGAGACGGGGTTTCACCGTGTTAGCCAGGATGGTCTCGATCTCCTGACCTCGTGATC
>NW_022162599.1:0-4966 GCF_008728515.1 Papio anubis | reverse complement strand
ATGTCCCCCATTGTCACTGCATGTTCTCAAGGTGAACTGTCACCTTTTATGTTCACTTGGATCATTTGGAAGAGCTACTGTTTGTCAGGTTTCTCCACTGTGAAGTTATTTTTCCTCCTTGCCCATACTGCATGTGTTCTTTTGGAGCAAGTCACTGTGCGGAGCCCACACTTACGGAGTGAGGAGTTGGCTCCACATTATTGATGGCTGAGTGTCTACATCAGTTACTTGGAATTCTTTTGCAAAGGAGATTTCTATGCAACTCCATTTGCTTATTCACCTGTGTATACAAATACAGACAGCTAGATAATTACTTTCAGCTTTAGTTATTATTCAACACTACAATTCATTCCTGTGTTGGCCATCAGTAGCTGTTTTTATTGGCTATTATTTTTCTTTGATATATTTTAATTTTTTTTAGTACTTACTTACTTTCTGATACTTCAAGATTATCCCGACTCCTATATTTACTGTCCCAGTTCCAGTATCAGACATTTCTTCAAAGAGCCTGATTCCTTTCAGAGTGGTAGGAAAACTTACATCTGGCTGCCGAATGAGCACATTGTTGAATGAGCACTTGTTCCTCATTAGCAATGCTAGGACGTTTATGTGTGTGTCTAACTTACCTATACACACCTAATTATAAAGTTTTCTATGTAGAACTGTGTGTATCTATATTAAACTAAACATAAGTTTACGTTCATGTCTCCACCTCTGATCTACTATCACATGAATCATTCTAGCCTTCTCCCCTTGCTAATTTGTAACCTCCCACTTCAACAGTGAGAGACCTGGTTACTACCATCTGCGACTTATGTAAGTCATTGTTTTATTCCAGATATACATAGTGTGGTTTTACAATTGTTCACAATTGCTTCTGTTGGAAAGAACTTTATAAAATGGAATCCAGTGATGAAGTATAGTTCGTTTGCCTTCAGCATACGGATTCTATTCATTTTCAAAGTGACTTAGGTCAACACCATTTTCCCTACACCTTCAGTGAGTTTTTTCCTACATTTGTGTCTTAGTCTGTTTTACGCTTCTGTAACAGAATACCTGAGGCTGGGTAATTTGCAAGTAAAAAAGGTCCTTTTGGCTCACAATACTGGTGGCTGGAATGTCTGAGACTGGGCAGTTGCATCTGGTGGAGTCTCAGTCTTTTTCACCTCATGTTGGAAAGTGGAAGGGGAGCAAGGGGTGCACCAGAGATCACATAGCAAGAACGAAAGCAAGAGGGAAGCCAAGGAACCCAGACTCTTGTTAACTACCTACTCCTGCAGGAATTAATCCCATTCCTGTGAGAGCAGAACTCACTCATCCCTATGGAGAACATTAATCTATTCATGAGGGATCCGTCCCCATGACCCAAACACCTTCCACTAGGCCCCACTGCCCCACACTGCCACATTGGGGGTCAAATTTCAACACGAGTTTTTGCAGGGACAAACCACATCCAAACCATAGTAATTTGTAGCATAGTTAAATTATTTTTCACATGATGTATTCTGTCCTGGGATACTCCACATCCTGAGTAATTTTATTTAATTTGAATAGAGTTTGATTTACCCATTTGGTTGTAAAATTCTGCGTATTTTGACCAATGCATAGTGGCAGGTACCCACTATTACAGTATCATACGGAATGCTTCAAACCCCCACCCCATGGAGCCAATGGCTTCCCATCTGTGTAGTTTGCTTTCTGCGGTGTCTCATTAAATGAGGTCACACTGTGTGTATTCTCCTCAGACTGTCTTCTTCCACTTAGCAATGTGCATACAAGATTCACTCATGTCTTTGTGTGAGTTGATAGCTTGTTCCTTTCTATGGCTAAATAGTATTCCATTGCATGAATGTACCACAGTTTGGTTATGCATTTTGGGGAGCAAAACCTACTTCTAACTTTGTTCCAGGGTTGGAGACCTTCAAATTAACTGACAATAGATACATTAGTAGGAGAGACAATACTTGGCTTCTTATTCCACAAGTATCATTGTGGGACAAAATTCATCAGATGGCAGGATCCAGTTTACAAAGAGGTAAAAATAGCCCCAAAACAATAAACAAGACTAGAATCTGATAACCCACAATAGCTATAACTTTCCTTAAAAAAATTTTTTTTTTGAAGACAGGGTCTGGCTCTGTCACCCAGGCTGGAGTGCAAAGGTTCAACAATCTCAGCTCACTGTAACCTCTACCTCCTTGGTGCAAGTGATCCTCCCTCCTCAGTCTCCTGATTAGCTGGGACTACAGTCACATGTCATGGTGCCCATCTAATTTTTGTATTTTTGGTAGAGACGGGGTTTCAACATGTTGCCCAGGCTGATCTTGAACTCCTGGCCTCCCAAAGTGCTGGAATTATAGGCATGTGCCACCATGCCCGGCCAAGTTATAGTTTTCCATTGTTTTGGAAATAGTTATAAATTTCTCTGTAGTAACCATCATTTTTGATCATAATCAAAGTAAGACTATTCTTGTTTTAAAAATAAGTCTAGTTTTGTTAGATTTTGCTTGATTATTTACATAAGTGCAGCAAGAACAGGAGATGACCACATAGGTGTTTTCAAGTTTCTTTGCTGGAAGTTTTCATACAGAATCTCAGATTTGACTTTTAAAGGCCTTATTCAGGCTAAAAGCCAAGCTAAGAACACACTATCAAATTTCAGCTGCAGTCCTTATAGCTTTGTGTGAATTCCTCTCTTCTTGAAGCCCCCAAAATATCCCTAAATTCCTGGGCCTACCAGGAAATGACCTTCTTTACTAACCTGTAAGGCTGTGAACCCTGCAATCTAAGTATCAGCCTGGCTTTTCTCAGAGTGCTGTTGGGAATGAAGTTTCTGGTGTTCCAAAAAACAAAACAACAAAAAGAATTAACATGGGAACAAATGATCTCTTAGCAAGGCGAGCTTTACTTTCTGCAGAAAGGGTGCTACTCAATAGCTGTCCAGCCACAAGAGCACACCGAACAAAGGAGACAGAGTTACTTATAACCTGATGCGTCTACCCTACTGCTGTGTCCAGTTTCCATTGGCTGGAATAGGACCTCACATTTTACACTTTACCCAACTGGCTATTAGTTTAAAACTTTCTTAATTAGGTAAGGGGAATAGAACAAAGAAAGAAAAGGAAGTTGCCAGGGATAGTTAAGGAAGCATCTCCAAATAAGGAATGGCATACACTATGGGCTGGGGCTTGTCTAGTTCTGTCCAGACATGCCGGAGCAAGCTAGGACAACAGATTTGGAACACACCTACACACACACACATACATAAAAATAGTGGATAGCAAACTTATAGTAAGAAATTGTGACTTTTTACAATCTTTGAAGAACTTTCCCATTTCTCACAGTGTTTTGTAAGCATTGTCTCCATAAAAGTCAGCCTTACTTACTTAAAATTGCTGGTCGTAACTGATCTTAGGTACACTTCCAAAATATGATATTCCAGTAAAAACCTTGATAATATAACCAAATTTTCCAATTATGTCCTGTTATAAGGTGAACAGATTCTTACTGGACTTTTGCTAATAACTATATCATCATGAAAATAAGAGTATTCAGTAAGAATTTCAAAATTCTGGAGAGATTAGGCAGGAAAAAAAAGATAAATGCTTCATTTCTGTTTACAAAAGTATAATCTACTAAATTGTTGTAAGTTACAGTTAAATTAAGAGAGATTTCTTAAATTCAGAAACTAGAACATTAAAGAACCAGCAGTGCTCTAAAAAGCTATAAAATTATCATCAATTTTCATCAGTTCATTCAGTGCCATGTAATCAATTCCAGTCTTGCTGGATCTTGGGTTAGCAGTCTCATGACCCCATCAATTTCTCCACCAGGCTTCTGGAGATCTTCACTGAGTCAAGTGTATGGTCTTAAAGTTATTTAAGCAATATCATCAGAAGTCTTTAACCAGAGTACCTGTCATACTCTTTTCCATGAGTCTCAGAGGGAGTCCTGTATTGGAGATGAACATTCTGACCTGTAGCTGATCACAGGAGCTTTCAGGAAAGCATCAGGGGGAAATAATATCTAAATGACAAAGAGTATGAAATGGCTGTGATTATACCACAATTGAAAAGGATATTCGATTTTTTCTGTGGCATACAACATTTATTTATTTATTTAGAAATGGAGTCTCGCTCTGTCACCCAGGCTGGAGTACAGTGCTGCGATCTCGGCTCACTGCAAGCTCCTCCTCCCGGGTTCACACCATTCTCCTGCCTCAGCCTCTGGAGTAGCTGTGATTACAGGTGCCTGCCACCACGCCCAGCTAATTTTTTGTATTTTTAGTAGAGAAGGGGTTTCACCGTGTCAGTCAGGATGGTCTTGATCTCCTGACCTTGTGATCCACCCGCCTCGGCCTCCCAAAGTGCTGGGATTACAGGCATGAGCCACTGCACCCGGCACAACATTTAAAGTAATAATTGGAATTATGACTCATAACTCTATACTGGCACATAGCATGGATAAGGAGGACACTGACTAATTTCCAGGAATTTTATATAATTTCTGAAAACGTAACATTTTACCCATTCAAATATAACACAGGGAAGGTTAGATATCCGTTTTTATTTGTATCTTTTGTATGGTTTTCCTTATAAAAAATACATCCTACTTTACTTGCGAAACATGCCCTACTTTTCTTGCATGCTTTGCATAGAGTTGTTTCTAGTTATTCTATTGCTTCTAGTAGTTTTATTTACATATATTGATTATAATTTTAATACTTAGTAATCTTTTATTTTCCAGAGAAAACTAGGAAGTAAACAGTTATAAACTGTCATATATTAGTATTCTATAGTAGGTTATAAAATGTATGAGTATACCATCTCCCAACATCTACAGGGATGTGTTTCCTCATAGTACAATTTCTCATTGTGGCAGACAAAACCATGTTTATTAAAGGGCCAAAATATCTTTAGTCTCTCTGTAAAAATAAGAAGCCAAAAGTATATAAACTTGAATTATT
>NW_022162598.1:0-4971 GCF_008728515.1 Papio anubis | reverse complement strand
TTTCTTTTCTTTTTTTTTTTCTTGAGGCAGAGTCTCACTCTGTTGCCTAGGCTGGAGCGCAGTGGCACGATCTCAGCTCACTGCAACCTCTGCCTCCCGGGTTCAAGTGATTCTCCTGCCTCACCCTCCTGAGTGGCTGGGACTACAGGCAAGCACCACCATGCCGGGCTAATTTTTGTATTTTTAGTAGAGACGGGGTTTCACCATGTTGGCCAGACTGGTCTCAAGTGATGGGCCCACCTTGGCCTCCCAAAGTGCTGGGATTATAGGCATGAGCCACTGTGCCCAGCTTGCTTAAAACTTTCAATGCCTTCTCAACAGCCTCAGAAAAAGAAAACATCAAAATCCTTATCTGGTACCTATCTACCTCTTCACAAATGACTCTGTTTACTCTGAAGTACACAAGTGTGTAACTTGTTCAAAATCACTCTGCCTTCACTCACCTCTGAGCCTGTATGCACACTGTTCCCCTCTGCAGAGACAGTTTCCCTTCCCCCAAATGTTCTCTGTTAACATACATTCACCCTTCAGATCTCAACTCCAACATTACTTCTATGACACACCAAGCTAGGTGGCAGCACCTGATATATACTTTCATGTCACATGTACCTTCCCTAGATGTAATTTATTTCTCTTTTTTTTTTTTGGAGACGGAGTCTCGCTCTGTTGCCCAGGCTAGAGTGCAGTGGCGCAATCTCGGCTCACTGCAAGCTCCGCCTCCCAGGTTCATGCCATTCTCCTGCCTCAGTCTCCCAAGTAGCTGGGACTACAGGCGCCCGTCACCACACCCAGCTATGTTTTTTGTATTTTTAGTAGAGACGGGGTCTCACCGTGTTAGCCAGGATGGTCTCGATCTCCTAACCTTGTGATCTGCCCACCTCGGCCTCCCAAAGTGCTGGGATTACAGGCGTGAGCCACCGCACCTGGCCGATGTAATGTATTATAGTTTGAGTTATTTGATTAATAGAGGAGGTCAACTATAAATCACTTAAGGGTAGAAACTGTATCTGACAAAACAGTCTGACATATAATACATGTAAAAAGTTGCAGAATTGCAGAATAACTGAGTATGTGACAAACTAATAAATTCTGTCATACTAAGAAGCACAATACATACAGTCATACATATATTTCATTTTACTGTGCATTTCTTTTGGAACTCCTGTGGTTCCAACTTGGGAACCTACACAATTTTGCCAGTTTTCTTTGGGATCTTTATGGTATTATCTGATTATTCTAAAAGAGTAAGAGTATCACCAGTGTGTCTCCCCACTATTCAAAGCAAACTCTGAGGACCAGGCACTGTGGCTCATGCCAGTAATCTTAACTCTTTGGGAGGTCAAGGTAGGCAGATCCCTTGACCCCAGGAGTTCAAGACCAGCCTGGGCAACATGGTAAAACCCTGTCCTTATTAAAAAAAAAAAAAAAAAAAAATTAGCCAAGCATGGTGTCACACACCTGTAGTCCCAGTTACTTGGGAAGCTGAGGTGGGAGACTGCTTGAGCCCAGGAGGTTGAGGCTGCAGTGAGCTGAGATTGCACCACTGTACTACAGACTGGGCAACAGAAAGAGACCCTATCTTTAAAAAAAAAAAAAAAAAAAGCAAAATTTGATTATTATTAATTTTAAGGGAAGATGGAACTGAAAAAAAAAATAGGCTTCTCAAAGCTTTTAAAAGAGAGATGATTCAACAGAGGAAAAGATAAATCCTAGGCCTTTTTTCATGGAAAACATAAAATGCATATAATAAAAGGGGGAAAATGCCAGAGAAACAACTAAAACAAAAAGTGTACCCTCCGTTTTTTGTCCTTTTCTTTCACTTCAGCTAGGTTATTCTTATTTTTTAAGATGTTGGGCCAGGCCTGGTGGCTCACACCTGGGAGGCTCACACTTTGGGAGGTCAAGTCAGGAGGACTGCTTGAGCTCAGGAGTTCAAGACCAGACTGGACACATGGTGAAACCCTGTCTCTACAAAAAATACCCAAAAAATTAGTTGGGCATGGTAGTGTACCTGTAATTCCAGCTACTTGGGAGGCTTAGGTGGGAGGATGACCTGAGCCCAGGATTTCAAGGCTGCAGTGAACAGTAATCGTGCCACTGCACTCCAGAACCTGGGCAAGAGTGAGACCCTGTCTCAAAAAAAAAAAAAAAAGAAGATGTAAATATATTCGTACCAAAAATGATATGTGCCATGGATAATAACAAGAGATTTCTTCACATCTAATTTGGAACATACTCAAATTAGAAATGAATGATTGTTATATCATTTTAAAATTATTTGTCACTACTTCCTAAAATAATTTAACAACTGTCTATGAATCAAATAAATTCATATCAACAAATTACTAAATTTTTGGTATGAAATTTGAAGATAACAGAGGTATGAAACTTTTTTTTTTTAGCAGCAAATCAGTTTCAAAATCAGTGCTAGTGAAAGGTGAATTGTACAGAGCAATAAGACCCAAATAGTAAGAACCAAAATAATTAGCACAGTACGCAATATAATAAGAGGCTTTTTTTTTTTGAGATGGAGTCTCGCTCTATCACCCAGGCTGGAGTGCAATGGTGCGATCACAGCTCACTGCAACTTCTCCCTCCCAGGTTCAAGCGATTGTCCTGCCTCAGCCTCCCAAGTAGCTGGGATTACAGGCACATGCCACCACGCCCAGCTAATTTTTGAATTTTTAGTAGAGACAGGAGTTCACCATGTTAGCCAGGCTGGTCTTGAACTCATGACCTCAGGTGACCCACTCACCTTGGCCTCCCAAAGTGCTGGGATTACACGCGTGAGCCACCGCGCCTGGCCAAGACTTTCTACATAAGAAACTTTACATTTTTTATTTTAATGGTAACTATATTAGTCAGGGATTCTCAAGATACATAGTAGTATACAATGATATTTAAAATTCTGACTCCCATTACCACAAAAGGAAGGTATTAAGTCTACTAAACCAATCATCTACCCCAAATGTTGTCTAGTGTGCTCTGCAGAACCCTGAGGATTCCTAAGATCTTTACACGGGGTCCACAAGGTCAAAATTATTTTTATACTACTACTAACGTTATTCGCTTTCTTTCCTAAGTTGACATTTGAATTGAGGGTACAAAAACAAAGGTGAGTAAAATTACAGTAGCCTCTTAGGCAATCAAGGCAACATCACCAACAATACTAGTAGTCACTGTGTTCTTTACTGCCAACCATCCACAGAAAAAAACAGAAAAAGAAGTTTAAGAAAACCAGTTTCACTTTAAAATGTTCTTGATGAAGCAGGAAAATTTATTATTCTATTAAATCTTGACCCTTGAGAAAATGTATTTTAATACTGTGTATGACAAAATGGAAGTACACATATAGTACTTCTGCTACATACTAAGTATGATGGCTCCTGTTAGGAAAAAGCACTTGTGCAGTTTATTTGCAAGCAGAATAAGCCAATTATTCATGGAACATCATTATTGCTTCAAAAACAACTCATAGGTAAACTAAGATTATTTAGACTTGAGCATCTGGCAGACATTTTCCTAAAAATGAATAAGTAAGCCTAACACTTCAAGGAAAATAACTGGCAATATTTGTTGCCAATAATAAAATGTAAACTTTCAAGCAAAAACTGCAATCTTAGAAAACTTGCATCCATCAATGTGAACTTGAAAGCTTTGCGATACTTGAAAATTCTTCTAGTGAGATCTGTGTTAATATTAGTGACTGTAATTTTTTCACATTGTATAATGAAATGTGTCAACATTCAGAAGGTCTGCATAATTCAGTGAAAAATATTTTCCAAATGGCCTATGCAATGTATTTTAATGCAATGGAGTATAAAATGTTTATTGATACGGTTTCAGAATCCACACTGTAACTAATCTTTAAGAAACTACCATCTACCAAGTTTTGTTGTAGTATCAAACAAAATTATCCACAATTATGTACACGGCGTAGAAAAAGTAGAAAGTCCCCCTTTTTCTACTACATAACCATGTAAGGACAGATTTCCTTCATATACTTCAACCAAAACAAAATGAACAGATTAACTGCAGAAGCAGATATAAGAATTTTGTTGCCATCTATTTTTCACTGAGATGTGCAATAATGTAAATTAATGTTACTCTTGCCCTAAACATTTTTGTTTTGGAAAACTAAGGTTACATTTTTCATAAAACATATTATTTATGTTAATAATAAACCCATTAGATATCACTTTAAATGAATTAATAAATGTTTTAAACTGCTCAGTTTTAGTTTTAGTACAGTAAATGCTAATAGATAGAACCCACCTAAAAAAAAGTTCTCGGCCAGGCGCAGTGGCTCATGCCTGTAATCCCAGAACTTTGGGAGGCCAAGGCGGGCGGATCATGAGGTCAGGAGTTCAAGACCAGCCTGGCCAACATGGTGAAACCCCGTCTCTACTAAAAATACAAAAATCAGCCAGGTGTCGTAGCACATGCCTGTAGTCCCAACTACTTGGGAAGCTAAGGCAGGAGAATTGCTTGAACCTGGGAGGCAGAGGTTGCAGTAAGCCAAGGCCACACCATTGCACTTCCAGCCTGGGCAACAGAGTGAGACTCCATCTCAAAAAAAAAAAAAAATGATGCCCAGGTTTTCAGTGAGTCCATACGAAGCCACTTTAATACTTAATAGTAAAAGAGAATAATGGGCCAGAGAGTAATAGGAAAAGCATGAAAGAAACATATATCAGAGAAGCCAAAGGATTAACTTCTCAAAAAAAGTACGAAAAATCAACCATGCAAAATGATGAAGAGAAAACAAGCAAGATGAGAACTAAAATGTGAAAGAATTTTGCAACATGGAGGTTATTAGCATTCAGAGAGCAGTGGAAATAGAACAGGTTAAAGAGTGAATGAAAAGTGAGAGATGGAGGAAGATGCCTGGTTTTTTGTTTTTATTTTAAAAGACAGGGTTTCACTGTTGCCCAGGCTGGAGTGCAGTGGTGCGATCATAGCTCACTGCAG
>NW_022162597.1:0-4973 GCF_008728515.1 Papio anubis | reverse complement strand
TGTTTTTAATTACCAAATGAAAGGAGAGAGGGAGAAAGGAATTCTAGTGACCAATTTGCTATCTTTTCAACATAAAATGTTCTTCATACCTCAATATTTTGTTTTCATCAATAATGTTGCCATATGAGTTAGCATATAAATGTTAAATGTTATGACTAATATAAGTCACCACAAATAGTTTAAGCATCTACTTTAGTTCCTGGATACAAATCTTACTAAGTCATTTACTGGTAGTCTGAGAAATAGTTGGCACTCAACACTCTTAACTAAGTTCATAGATGAAGGAATTTTACTTTGTAAGAAGTTATATTTTTGTACAAAATATGATAATCAGAGAGCAAGTAGGCTTCTCTCTGAGATAAGAATCACCTTTTGGCTTATCAAAATTTATGTTATTGTATACCAGCATTCAAAAAGAATAGAATTCATTATGCAATCACAGTACTTTCTGTTATACTTTTCAGAGCAAACATAAAATATAGAGTAAATATTAGTATTGATGGCAAAAGCTTTCTGAGAAACACAAAGTAAAGGAGTGAAATGGTGAGAGTTTTTAAGTAGATTTTCTTGCGGCATTCAGGAAAATCAGTTAATTATACATACATTTCTTCAAAGGAGAGTCTAACTTCTAGAAAGAAGCAAGGAGAAAACTTATCTAAGAGATTACCAAGCATCTGTAATATTTCAAATATTTCTCATCCTTTATGTCTGAAAAATAGACCACTCAGTAAAAAGCTCAAATGCTTTGTCTGTGTTGGTCAGATGGAAGAGACATGGCACTTCAAAGCTGGTTCCAGGTTCCCTAGGAATCAAGGCCCTGGTCAGAGCAGTGGTCCTGGATCTTCACTCCACTCTAGACAGGGAACTTAAAGTCAGGCTGTATTCCTATCACTTGGTTTCAATCTTACCCATCCCTGCCTGTATTGCATTCAGTAGTGGGTGTGGGGCTTGGCAACTGGTCTTTTACTCTATAAATTGTTTAACAGGCTATCAAAATTTGAATTAGAAAGATTTACCACAAGTGTATGTGAGAAAAATTAATGATTATTTTTTAAGCCTGGAAGACTTTTTCATTTTTGTCATTTCTGTGCAAAAGTAAGTGTGTGTGTGTGTGTTAGAGAGTGTGTGAGAGAGAGATATTGAGAGACTGTGTGTATTAGTTGATTTTCACACTGCTATAAAGAAATACCTGACACTGAGTAATTTATAAAGAAAAAAGGTTTAATCGACTCACAGTTCTGCATGTCTGGGGAGGCCTCAGGAAACTTACAGTCGTGGTGAAAGGGGAAGAAGAAGCAAGCACCTTCTTCACAAGGTGGCAGGAGAGAGAAAAACAAAGCAAGAGCTTCCAACACTTATAAAACCATCAGACCGCCTGAGAACTCACTCACTATAAAGTGAACATCATAGGAGAAACTGCCCCCATGATCCAATTGCCTCCTTCTCTTGACATGTGAGGATTACAGGTCCCTCCTTCCACATGTGGGAATTACAATTTGAGATGAGATTTAGGTGGGGACTCAGAGCCAAACCATATCATTCTGCCCCTGTCCTCTCCCAAATCTCATGTCCTCACATTTCAAAACCAATCATGCATTCCCAACAGTCCCTCAATGTCTGAACTCATTTCAGCATTAAGTCAAAAGTTCACAGTCCAAAGTATTCTCTGAGACAAAGCAGCAGGGCCCTGGGCCCCACCCAAAAACTAATTTTTCCTTCTAGATTTCCAGGCCTGTGATGGGAGGAGCTGCTGTGAAAGTCCCCAATATGGGACATTCGGCTCCTCACTACTTATGCAACTTTCTGCAGCAGGCTTGAATTTCTCCTCAGCAAAGTGGTTTTTCTTTTCTATCATATTGTCAGACTGCAAACATTCCCAACTTTATGCTCTTTTTCCCTTTTAAACGTAAGTTCTGATTTCAGATTATGTCTCTCAAGTTCAAAGTTCCACAGATCTCTAGGGCAGGGGCAGAATGATGCAGTCTCTTTTCTAAAGCATAGTGAGAGTGTCTTTTGCTCCATTTTCCAATAAGTTTCTCATCTCCATCTGAGACCACCTCAGCATGGAGTTCATTGTCCATATCACTATCAACACTTTGGTCAAAACCATTCAACAAGTCTCTAGGAAGTTCCAAACTTTCCCACATCTTCCTATCTTATTCTGAGCTCTCCAGATTGTTCCAGCTTCTGCCCATTGCCTTGTTACAAAGTTGCTTCCACATTTTCTGTATCTTTACAGCAGTACCCCACTCCTTGTACAAGTTAACTGTATTAGTCCATTTTCACATTGCTAAAAGGAAATACTTGAGACTGGGTGATTTATAAAGGAAAGAAGTTTAATTGACTCGCAGGTCAACATGACTGGGGAGGCCTCAGGAAACTTATAAACATGGCAGAAGGCAAAGCAGAAACAAGCACTTTCTTCACAAAGTGGTGGTAGAGAGAAGAATGAAGGAGGAATGTTCAAACACTTATAAAGCTATCAGATCTCGTGAGAACTGACTATCAAGAGAACAGTATGGGTGCAACACCCCCCCCCCCATGATCCAATCACCTTCCTCCTTCGACACATGGAGATTATAGGTCTCTCCCTCGACACTTGGGGATTACAATTTGAGATGAGATTTGGGTGGGCACCAAGAGCCAAACCATGTACTATGGCTGGAGCATAAAAGTTGTGTACTTCAGGCCTCAGATTTCAGTTTCCATAATCAAATTGACAGACAATGGTTGTTGCGAAGGTCACATGATAAAATGTATATAAAAGTGCTGGTGAATTGTGAAGGATCATTCAGATTAAAAGTATATTATTTTAATTTAGAATAAATTATTAAATCCATTTGGCATAAATCAAATAGCTCAGTAGAAGCTGATATGTGGTTTAGCTTAGTTGAAGATGACACAAGGAAAAATTAGCAAACTTAAAACTTTGAATTAGGACATGAATCTATAGCTTTAAAAACAAAAATTTAACCACTGGCATTATTGCATTTTTTTGTCATATGCTTTTGGTATATAGCTCTCTTTAATTTGTGTTTGAAACAATTTTATGTTATCATACTGGTCAGATTTGGGAAGATTTTTCTAATAGTAATTGTTTATATTTGCAAAATTGGAAATGAAAATTTTTTTGTAGTAAATTGTGTTTTATTTAAAATAAGTCCATAATGTAGTTAGTTACATGGCAGCAGAAGATATTCAATTGTGTTTGTATTATGTCTATGGAAAATATTTCTACTGTAAAGTCCCAGTGTGCTACTTGTACTTTTGCAGAACATAGAATGTAAGTAATCATAAAAAATGGTTGTATTCTGTTCATCTTCATGCCTTTAATCCCTTCATGGCATTATGTTTTGTTATGATGTGCTTTATATTCTACACTGATAAGATAAATCATTTATTTATTCATATTTATGACTATAAACTCCCTCTTATTTTTAACATACAATAAAATTTACATTTATGTTTGAATTAAATAATATACATTAAACCATCAATTCTATATAGATTTGAGTGGAAGCAGGCCTGCATACATTGCATAGCTCTTTTAATTACCTATAGCACATAATTTTTCATTAATTTATTTACTATGATAACCATAACTAGTTTCAGGCAAGAATCTTAACATTCTTTCATGAATCATGTGGAGTCTTGCAGGACTAGGTAAAACAGCAACACATTGCCTGAGACTGTCAGGAAAGATGTTCACATACAGATTCCAAACAAAAAGTCATCTTATTTAGCAATTAGATAGAGTGTGAACATTAGCCTTCTACCACGTCTCAGAGCTTTTCTCAGGACAGATATGTATTACCCTGCCCTCATTTCTCAGAGAAAGGCTGACTCTAATGCTTGTAAGGTTTCTCTCTCACTGCAAATGGCCCATCAGGCCTATAGCCTGAATATGTCACATTTATACAGTTTTCTCTGACAGCAAGTACTTATTTCAAAATAAAATACGTTGCATCCAGTTAATATGAATGCACTGTGTCACAGACAGTATCTTGACACTAATTAGCGGTTGGAGTTCAGAAACAAATATAAATTCTCTGCATCTGTGGCCATGTTATATTATTTTTTAATGATGACGTTTTACCAAAGTCATTAATTAGAAGGGCACACATACTTCAAACACACAAAAGATTTAGATAATAAGCAACAGCACATATGTCCTTATGAGTACAGTTTTTTTTTTCTTGATAAGTAGAATTTGCACACTGGAAGTTTGGACAGGTTGTATATTTTCTACTTTTTTTCAGAAGAAAAGCTCACTCACATGTAATTACAATATTATTGAATGTGTATGTGTGCATTTAATGTAGAAAATTGCATTTACAGGGAAATGGAAAAAGACTGGCTCTAAGAAAAATTTTGGCTAAGCAATTCTTTTTGCTTCTGGGACTGCACTAGCAATAATTCCCATGAGGCAAATTTTATTTCCCTTCGGCCACTCTCCCAGAATCAGCTGCTTCATCCTGCAGCCACATTCTTCATTCTGAAGTGTTAGGCAGCTACTAGCATGTGTGCACCAACACTGTGCATAGGAAAATATCTACAGGGCATTATCAAGGGTGCTTGAATATTTTCCTGAAGTATGCTATGTTTCCAATCTTGGATTGCCATTAATTTTCTTCTTTTTGTACTTCTTTGGTCAGTGTTACATTCTGCTGCTGTATATATGCATGATGATAAGGCATAAGCAAAATGCGATTCTACCCCTTGAATAACTCTGTATGTACCTACCGAGGTTCTAAACTTCATGTAATTGTAGCTAAGTTTACCCTCCATTTGTGGAGAGAAGAAGGAGAGTGACTGGTATCTTCCCACTAAATTTTCTACTACTCCCCAAATAATGTAAACATTCCTTCATTACTTCTTTCATTTGCTAGTATTTGATTAAGAACCTATAATATTCTTGGCTCTGTGGTTAGCAGCAGAAGACACCTCATATATATTTCAATAATTTTATTCAA